>NC_056739.1:234516134-234518634 GCF_019279795.1 Protopterus annectens
ATAGATAGATAGATAGGTAGATAGATAGATATTTTCCACTGCTGTTAATTCTTCTGGGAATTCTATCTTATTGTTGAGCTGTTTGTAAGCTCAGTACTGCTTGTAAGCAGTTGGGGGGGGGCTTTTCTAAAGTGTTTTATGACTTGTTCTGGGAAACCTGAAGTCCTGTGATATCAGTTGAGCACTAGGCAATGTATTGTGCATATAAAGCCACAATTGACTATCATCTGTTATTTAACTACTTCATTTTGAAGTTCTGTCAAGGAAATATTACATATTTCACTTTTTTTCTTTTTTATATAATATTTACTAATTGTGTAACATGGCTGTTGTAGTTTTTAACACTAAATTAAGATTTTACTACAAATTGTTTTATTTGCAATTTCTCTGGAGATTATTTCCATTTTTGACATGGAAATATCTAAGTAAATGCGTATTTATCCTTTCTTTAGAGGTTTTCTGTGCTTGATATTTGGCACTATTTGCACAAGTAAATTTTTGACTGATACTATGCCTGTGTTCTGTTTACTAAACTGTGCAGGTTGTAGAGCAATGCTTAGCACATTTTAAACTGTTTCTGGTAGATTTTATTCAGGGAATCCCTATTTGAGATGTTGGGCCATTGTTTATCTTTTCTATTATCACTGCCCTTCATCAGACCTAAATAGTGTTTGTGTAGTATTTTGACAGGTATTGTTTTACCTTGACTTGACAGACCCTGATACAGCTACCCCCCAGTCAAATTCAGTCACACCTTAATAGAAAAAATCTCAACAAAAACATGCATCAGCCTATGGTTTGTGAATCTGTTGTTGCCTTAAGCCAGTCCACAGATCAATAGCTAGTCAGAAGAGTATAAATGATGATTTATAAGTTTATGATGAACATTTAAATGCTTATGAAGTTAAATAGTAATGTATATAGACCTGAATTTTAATATTTTAATGTTAATCATTTTTGTAAATTCATTGGTGGCAGAGTCATGTGATATTTTATATAAAAATGGTGGCTTTTAGTGTAATGTCTGAATACTGAAGAAGGGTTATATTCTGAAAGCTTTATTATCTTTGTTAATAAATGAGCGTTTTGTACTCATTCATTTCTTTTTCTGAGTTACGATTACAACGTCTGATAGAATTAAAACTACGGGTGATCTGTTTTTTGAAATAGGAAATTCACCCCAGGGTTCACTTCTTTGGCTCTGCTTGACAGGGCACAAGAAAATAATTTTGTTGGGTGGCAAAAGCCAAGGTACCTTTTGGGCTAGGATTATATAGGCGATAGGGCGAATAGCCTAGTACCTACCTATGAACCTATGAGCCTTTATATCCCACTTCCAATTCTTTTCCTTTCACAACATTCAAAATGCCACTACAGTTGGTCTAACTCTTTATTGTCTTTATCTTTTTTTAAGAATTAGGTTTAAACCATTGCACATACATTGCATACCCCATTATGATCATACTATGCAAAACCTGTTTATTCCATAAAAATATGTTCTATAGGCAGAGAGTTGCAAACATAGGCTGAAATAACCATGCAAAGCTACAATACAGCTGAGTAAAGAGCAGCTTTAACTTGCCTAAACTGAGTTCACCTAAGGATGTTAATTCTATAATGATATGATGTATGGTCATCATCATTCACACTGCCTCAGTGGCATATCAGTTCTGTGCCTGCATAAACCCTCTGATAGTGAATCAGCTAAGCCTTTCTCATCACAGGAAGCCTAACCTTTGTCACAGGAAGTTATTTGTTAATTTTTAGTGCCAGCTGTAGAAATCACACAGTTGAATCTCTTCAGAAACTTGTATTGGTGGATTATAGCTACCAGACTTTTTGTTACTATTATTATACTTTTTATTTCTTTTTTTATTTAATCACACACACACACACACACACACACACACACACACACACACACACACACACACACACACACACACACACACACACACACACACACACACACACACACACACACACACAGATAGATAGATAGATAGATAGATAGATAGATAGATAGATAGACAGACAGATAGATAGATAGATAGATAGATAGATAGATAGATAGATAGATAGATAGATAGATAGATAGATAGATAGATAGATAGATAGATAGATAGATAGATAGATAGATAGATAGATAGATAGATAGATAGATAGATAGATATTTCCACTGCTGTTAATTCCTGTTGGAATTCTAGGTTATTTTTGTGCTGTTTGTAAGCTCAGTACTGCTTGTAAGCAGCTGCAGGGCTTTTCTAAAGTGTTTTATTACTTGTTCTGGGAAACTTGAAGTCCGATCATATGAGTTGAGCACTAGGCAAATATTGTGCATGTAGAGCCACAATTGACTATCATCTGTTCTTCAACTACTTCATTTTGAAGTTCTGTCAAGGAAATATTACATATTTCACTTTTTTCTTTTTTATATAATATTTACTACTTGTGTAACATGGCTGTTGTAGTTTTTAACACTGAATTAAGATTTTACTAC
>NC_056739.1:234523634-234596134 GCF_019279795.1 Protopterus annectens
CTTCTTTGGCTCTGCTTGACAGGGGCACAGGAAAATAATTTTCTTGGATGGCAAAAGCCAAGGTACCTTTTTGTCTAGGATTATATAGGCCATAGGGCCAATAGCCTAGTACCTACCTATGAACCTATGAGCCTTTATATCCCACTTCCAATTCTTTTCCCTTTCACAACATTCAAAATGCCACTACAGTTGGTCTAACTCTTTATTGTCTTTATCTTTTTTTAAGAACTAGGTTTAAACCATTGCACATACATTGCATACCCCATTATGATCATACTATGCAAAACCTGTTTATTCCATAAAAATATGTTTTGTATGCAGAGAGTTGCAAGCATAGGCTGAAATAACCATGTAAAGCTACAATACAGCTGAGTAAAGAGTAGCTTTAACTTGCCTAAACTGAGTTCACCTAAGGATGTTAATTCTATAATGATATGATGTATGGTCATCATCATTCACACTACCTCAGTGGCATATCAGTTCTGTGCCTGCATAAACCCTCTGATAGTGAATCACCTAAGCCTTTCTCATCACAGGAAGCCTAACCTTTGTCACAGGAAGTTATTTGTTCATTTTTAGTGCCAGCTAATCACACACACACACACACACACACACACACACACACACACACACACACACACACACACACACACACACACACACACACACGTATAGACATATAGATAGACAGACAGATAGATAGATAGATAGATAGATAGATAGATAGATAGATAGATAGATAGATAGATAGATAGATAGATAGATAGATAGATAGATAGATATTTTCCACTGCTGTTAATTCTTCTGGGAATTCTAGCTTATTGTTGAGCTGTTTGTAAGCTCAGTACTGCTTGTAAGCAGTTGGGGGGGGGGGCTTTTCTAAAGTGTTTTATGACTTGTTCTGGGAAACCTGAAGTCCTGTGATATCAGTTGAGCACGAGGCAATGTATTGTGCATATAAAGCCACAATTGACTATCATCTGTTATTTAACTACTTCATTTTGAAGTTCTGTCAAGGAAATATTACATATTTCACTTTTATTTCTTTTTTATATAATATTTACTACTTGTGTAACATGGCTGTTGTAGTTTTTAACACTAAATTAAGATTTTACTACAAATTGTTTTATTTGCAATTTCTCTGGAGATTATTTTCATTTTTGACATGGAAATATCTAAGTAAATGCGTATTTATCCTTTCTTTAGAGGTTTTCTGTGCTTGATATTTAGCACTATTTGCACAACTGAATTTTTGACTGATACTATGCCTGTGTTCTGTTTACTAAACTGTGCAGGTTGTAGAGCAATGCTTAGCACATTTTAAACTGTTTCTGGTAGATTTTATTCAGGGAATCCCTATTTGAGATGTTGGGCCATTGTTTATCTTTTCTATTATCACTGCCCTTCATCAGACCTAAATAGTGTTTGTGTAGTATTTTGACAGGTATTGTTTTACCTTGACTTGACAGACCCTGATACAGCTACCCCCCAGTCAAATTCAGTCACATCTTAATAGAAAAAATCTCAACAAAAACATGCATCAGCCTATGGTTTGTGAATCTGTTGTTCCTTAAGCCAGTCCACAGATCAATAGCTAGTCAGGAACAGTATAAATGATGATTTATAAGTTTATGATGAACATTTAAATGCTTATGAAGTTAAATAGTAATGTATACAGACCTGAATTTTAATATTTTAATGTTAATCATTTTTGTAAATTCATTGGTGGCAGAGTCATGTGATATTTTATATAAAAATGGTGGCTTTTAGTGTAATGTCTGAATACTGAAGAAGGGTTATATTCTGAAAGCTTTATTATCTTTGTTAATAAATGAGCGTTTTGTACTCATTCATTTCTTTTTCTGAGTTACGATTACAACGTCTGATAGAATTAAAACTACGGGTGATCTGTTTTTTGAAATAGGAAATTCACCCCAGGGTTCACTTCTTTGGCTCTGCTTGACAGGGGCACAAGAAAATAATTTTCTTGGGTGGCAAAAGCCAAGGTACCTTTTTGGCTAGGATTATATAGGCCATAGGGCCAATAGCCTAGTACCTACCTATGAACCTATGAGCCTTTATATCCCACTTCCAATTCTTTTCCCTTTCACAACATTCAAAATGCCACTACAGTTGGTCTAACTCTTTATTGTCTTTATCTTTTTTTAAGAATTAGGTTTAAACCATTGCACATACATTGCATACCCCATTATGATCATACTATGCAAAACCTGTTTATTCCATAAAAATATGTTCTATAGGCAGAGAGTTGCAAACATAGGCTGAAATAACCATGCAAAGCTACAATACAGCTGAGAAAAGAGTAGCTTTAACTTGCCTAAACTGAGTTCACCTAAGGATGTTAATTCTATAATGATATGATGTATGGTCATCATCATTCACACTGCCTCAGTGGCATATCAGTTCTGTGCCTGCATAAACCCTCTGATAGTGAATCAGCTAAGCCTTTTTCATCACAGGAAGCCTAACCTTTGTCACAGGAAGTTATTTGTTAATTTTTAGTGCCAGCTGTAGAAATCACACAGTTGAATCTCTTCAGAAACTTGTATTGGTGGATTATAGCTACCAGACTTTTTGTTACTATTATTATACTTTTTATTTCTTTTTTTATTTAATCACACACACACACACACACACACACACACACACACACACACACACACACACACACACACACACACACACACACACACACACACACACACACACACACACACACACACACACACACACACACACAGATAGATAGATAGATAGATAGATAGATAGATAGATAGATAGATAGATAGATAGATAGATAGATAGATAGATAGATAGATAGATAGATAGATAGATAGATAGATAGATAGATAGATAGATAGATAGATAGATAGATATTTCCACTGCTGTTAATTCCTGTGGGAATTCTAGGTTATTTTTGTGCTGTTTGTAACTCAGTACTGCTTGTAAGCAGCTGCAGGGCTTTTCTAAAGTGTTTTATTACTTGTTCTGGGAAACTTGAAGTCCGATCATATGAGTTGAGCACTAGGCAAATATTGTGCATGTAGAGCCACAATTGACTATCATCTGTTCTTCAACTACTTCATTTTGAAGTTCTGTCAAGGAAATATTACATATTTCACTTTTTTTCTTTTTTATATAATATTTACTACTTGTGTAACATGGCTGTTGTAGTTTTTAACACTAAATTAAGATTTTACAACAAATTGTTTTATTTGCAATTTCTCTGGAGATTATTTCCATTTTTGACATGGAAATCTCTAAGTAAATGCGTATTTATCCTTTCTTTAGAGGTTTTCTGTGCTTGATATTTGGCACTACTTGCACAAGTGAATTTTGACTGATACTATGCCTGTGTTCTGTTTACTAAACTGTGCAGGTTGTAGAGCAATGCTTAGCACATTTTAAACTGTTTCTGGTAGATTTTATTCAGGGAATCCCTATTTGAGATGTTGGGCCATCATTTATCTTTTCTATTATTGCTGCCCTTCATCAGACCTAAATAGTGTGTGTGTAGTATTTTGACAGGTATTGTTTTACCATGACTTGACAGACCCTGATACAGCTACCCCCCAGTCAAATTCAGTCACACCTTAATAGAAAAGCTCAACAAAACATGCATCAGCCTATGGTTTGTGAATCTGTTGTTGCCTTAATCCAGTCCACAGATCAATAGCTAGTCAGAAACAGTATAAATGATGATTTATAAGTTTATGATGAACATTTAAATGCTTATGAAGTTAAATAGTAATGTATATAGACCTGAATTTTAATATTTTAATGTTAATCATTTTGTAAATTCATTGGTGGCAGAGTCATGTGATATTTTATATAAAAATGATGGCTTTTAGTGTAATGTCTGAATACTGAAGAAGGGTTATATTCTGAAAGCTTTATTATCTTTGTTAATAAATGAGCGTTTTGTACTCATTCATTTCTTTTTCTGAGTTAAGATTACAATGTCTGATAGAATTAAAACTACAGGTGATCTGTTTTTTGAAATAGGAAATTCACCCCAGGGTTCACTTCTTTGGCTCTGCTTGACAGGGGCACAGGAAAATAATTTTCTTGGATGGCAAAAGCCAAGGTACCTTTTGTCTAGGATTATATAGGCCATAGGGCCAATAGCCTAGTACCTACCTATGAACCTATGAGCCTTTATATCCCACTTCCAATTCTTTTCCCTTTCACAACATTCAAAATGCCACTACAGTTGGTCTAACTCTTTATTGTCTTTATCTTTTTTTAAGAACTAGGTTTAAACCATTGCACATACATTGCATACCCCATTATGATCATACTATGCAAAACCTGTTTATTCCATAAAAATATGTTCTGTAGGCAAAGATTTGCAAACATAGGCTGAAATAACCATGTAAAGCTACAATACAGCTGAGTAAAGAGTAGCTTTAACTTGCCTAAACTGAGTTCACCTAAGGATGTTAGTTCTATAATGATATGATGTATGGTCATCATCATTCACACTACCTCAGTGGCATATCAGTTCTGTGCCTGCATAAACCCTCTGATAGTGAATCACCTAAGCCTTTCTCATCACAGGAAGCCTAACCTTTGTCACAGGAAGTTATTTGTTCATTTTTAGTGCCAGCTGTAGAAACCACACAGTTGAATCTCTTCAGGAACTTGTACTGGTGGATTATAGCTTCCAGACTTTTTGTTACTAGTATTATACTTTTTATTTCTTTTTTATTTAATCACACACACACACACACACACACACACACACACACACACACACACACACACACACACACACACACACACACGTATAGACATATAGATAGACAGACAGATAGATAGATAGATAGATAGATAGATAGATAGATAGATAGATAGATAGATAGATAGATAGGTAGATAGATAGATATTTTCCACTGCTGTTAATTCTTCTGGGAATTCTATCTTATTGTTGAGCTGTTTGTAAGCTCAGTACTGCTTGTAAGCAGTTGGGGGGGGGCTTTTCTAAAGTGTTTTATGACTTGTTCTGGGAAACCTGAAGTCCTGTGATATCAGTTGAGCACTAGGCAATGTATTGTGCATATAAAGCCACAATTGACTATCATCTGTTATTTAACTACTTCATTTTGAAGTTCTGTCAAGGAAATATTACATATTTCACTTTTTTTCTTTTTTATATAATATTTACTACTTGTGTAACATGGCTGTTGTAGTTTTAACACTAAATTAAGATTTTACTACAAATTGTTTTATTTGCAATTTCTCTGGAGATTATTTCCATTTTTGACATGGAAATATCTAAGTAAATGCGTATTTATCCTTTCTTTAGAGGTTTTCTGTGCTTGATATTTGGCACTATTTGCACAAGTGAATTTTTGACTGATACTATGCCTGTGTTCTGTTTACTAAACTGTGCAGGTTGTAGAGCAATGCTTAGCACATTTTAAACTGTTTCTGGTAGATTTTATTCAGGGAATCCCTATTTGAGATGTTGGGCCATTGTTTATCTTTTCTATTATCACTGCCCTTCATCAGACCTAAATAGTGTTTGTGTAGTATTTTGACAGGTATTGTTTTACCTTGACTTGACAGACCCTGATACAGCTACCCCCCAGTCAAATTCAGTCACACCTTAATAGAAAAAATCTCAACAAAAACATGCATCAGCCTATGGTTTGTGAATCTGTTGTTGCCTTAAGCCAGTCCACAGATCAATAGCTAGTCAGAACAGTATAAATGATGATTTATAAGTTTATGATGAACATTTAAATGCTTATGAAGTTAAATAGTAATGTATATAGACCTGAATTTTAATATTTTAATGTTAATCATTTTTGTAAATTCATTGGTGGCAGAGTCATGTGATATTTTATATAAAAATGGTGGCTTTTAGTGTAATGTCTGAATACTGAAGAAGGGTTATATTCTGAAAGCTTTATTATCTTTGTTAATAAATGAGCGTTTTGTACTCATTCATTTCTTTTTCTGAGTTACGATTACAACGTCTGATAGAATTAAAACTACGGGTGATCTGTTTTTTGAAATAGGAAATTCACCCCAGGGTTCACTTCTTTGGCTCTGCTTGACAGGGGCACAAGAAAATAATTTTCTTGGGTGGCAAAAGCCAAGGTACCTTTTGGCTAGGATTATATAGGCCATAGGGCCAATAGCCTAGTACCTACCTATGAACCTATGAGCCTTTATATCCCACTTCCAATTCTTTTCCCTTTCACAACATTCAAAATGCCACTACAGTTGGTCTAACTCTTTATTGTCTTTATCTTTTTTTAAGAATTAGGTTTAAACCATTGCACATACATTGCATACCCCATTATGATCATACTATGCAAAACCTGTTTATTCCATAAAAATATGTTCTATAGGCAGAGAGTTGCAAACATAGGCTGAAATAACCATGCAAAGCTACAATACAGCTGAGTAAAGAGCAGCTTTAACTTGCCTAAACTGAGTTCACCTAAGGATGTTAATTCTATAATGATATGATGTATGGTCATCATCATTCACACTGCCTCAGTGGCATATCAGTTCTGTGCCTGCATAAACCCTCTGATAGTGAATCAGCTAAGCCTTTTTCATCACAGGAAGCCTAACCTTTGTCACAGGAAGTTATTTGTTAATTTTTAGTGCCAGCTGTAGAAATCACACAGTTGAATCTCTTCAGAAACTTGTATTGGTGGATTATAGCTACCAGACTTTTTGTTACTATTATTATACTTTTTATTTCTTTTTTTATTTAATCACACACACACACACACACACACACACACACACACACACACACACACACACACACACACACACACACACACACACACACACACACACACACACACACACACACACACACACACACACACACACACACACACACAGATAGATAGATAGATAGATAGATAGATAGATAGATAGATAGATAGATAGATAGATAGACAGACAGATAGATAGATAGATAGATAGATAGATAGATAGATAGATAGATAGATAGATAGATAGATATTTCCACTGCTGTTAATTCCTGTGGGAATTCTAGGTTATTTTTGTGCTGTTTGTAACTCAGTACTGCTTGTAAGCAGCTGCAGGGCTTTTCTAAAGTGTTTTATTACTTGTTCTGGGAAACTTGAAGTCCGATCATATGAGTTGAGCACTAGGCAAATATTGTGCATGTAGAGCCACAATTGACTATCATCTGTTCTTCAACTACTTCATTTTGAAGTTCTGTCAAGGAAATATTACATATTTCACTTTTTTTCTTTTTTATATAATATTTACTACTTGTGTAACATGGCTGTTGTAGTTTTTAACACTGAATTAAGATTTTACAACAAATTGTTTTATTTGCAATTTCTCTGGAGATTATTTCCATTTTTGACATGGAAATCTCTAAGTAAATGCATTTATCCTTTCTTTAGAGGTTTTCTGTGCTTGATATTTGGCACTACTTGCACAAGTGAATTTTGACTGATACTATGCCTGTGTTCTGTTTACTAAACTGTGCAGGTTGTAGAGCAATGCTTAGCACATTTTAAACTGTTTCTGGTAGATTTTATTCAGGGAATCCCTATTTGAGATGTTGGGCCATCATTTATCTTTTCTATTATTGCTGCCCTTCATCAGACCTAAATAGTGTGTGTGTAGTATTTTGACAGGTATTGTTTTACCATGACTTGACAGACCCTGATACAGCTACCCCCCAGTCAAATTCAGTCACACCTTAATAGAAAAAAGCTCAACAAAAACATGCATCAGCCTATGGTTTGTGAATCTGTTGTTGCCTTAATCCAGTCCACAGATCAATAGCTAGTCAGAAACAGTATAAATGATGATTTATAAGTTTATGATGAACATTTAAATGCTTATGAAGTTAAATAGTAATGTATATAGACCTGAATTTTAATATTTTAATGTTAATCATTTTGTAAATTCATTGGTGGCAGAGTCATGTGATATTTTATATAAAAATGATGGCTTTTAGTGTAATGTCTGAATACTGAAGAAGGGTTATATTCTGAAAGCTTTATTATCTTTGTTAATAAATGAGCGTTTTGTACTCATTCATTTCTTTTTCTGAGTTAAGATTACAATGTCTGATAGAATTAAAACTACAGGTGATCTGTTTTTTGAAATAGGAAATTCACCCCAGGGTTCACTTCTTTGGCTCTGCTTGACAGGGGCACAGGAAAATAATTTTCTTGGATGGCAAAAGCCAAGGTACCTTTTTGTCTAGGATTATATAGGCCATAGGGCCAATAGCCTAGTACCTACCTATGAACCTATGAGCCTTTATATCCCACTTCCAATTCTTTTCCCTTTCACAACATTCAAAATGCCACTACAGTTGGTCTAACTCTTTATTGTCTTTATCTTTTTTTAAGAACTAGGTTTAAACCATTGCACATACATTGCATACCCCATTATGATCATACTATGCAAAACCTGTTTATTCCATAAAAATATGTTCTGTAGGCAAAGATTTGCAAACATAGGCTGAAATAACCATGTAAAGCTACAATACAGCTGAGTAAAGAGTAGCTTTAACTTGCCTAAACTGAGTTCACCTAAGGATGTTAGTTCTATAATGATATGATGTATGGTCATCATCATTCACACTACCTCAGTGGCATATCAGTTCTGTGCCTGCATAAACCCTCTGATAGTGAATCACCTAAGCCTTTCTCATCACAGGAAGCCTAACCTTTGTCACAGGAAGTTATTTGTTCATTTTTAGTGCCAGCTGTAGAAACCACACAGTTGAATCTCTTCAGGAACTTGTACTGGTGGATTATAGCTTCCAGACTTTTTGTTACTAGTATTATACTTTTTATTTCTTTTTTATTTAATCACACACACACACACACACACACACACACACACACACACACACACACACACACACACACACACACACACGTATAGACATATAGATAGACAGACAGATAGATAGATAGATAGATAAATAGATAGATAGATAGATAGATAGATAGACATAGCTAGATAGATAGATAGATAGATAGATAGATAGATAGATAGATAGATAGATAGTTAGATAGATAGATAGGTAGATAGATAGATATTTTCCACTGCTGTTAATTCTTCTGGGAATTCTATCTTATTGTTGAGCTGTTTGTAAGCTCAGTACTGCTTGTAAGCAGTTGGGGGGGGGGGCTTTTCTAAAGTGTTTTATGACTTGTTCTGGGAAACCTGAAGTCCTGTGATATCAGTTGAGCACTAGGCAATGTATTGTGCATATAAAGCCACAATTGACTATCATCTGTTATTTAACTACTTCATTTTGAAGTTCTGTCAAGGAAATATTACATATTTCACTTTTTTTCTTTTTTATATAATATTTACTACTTGTGTAACATGGCTGTTGTAGTTTTTAACACTAAATTAAGATTTTACTACAAATTGTTTTATTTGCAATTTCTCTGGAGATTATTTCCATTTTTGACATGGAAATATCTAAGTAAATGCGTATTTATCCTTTCTTTAGAGGTTTTCTGTGCTTGATATTTGGCACTATTTGCACAAGTGAATTTTTGACTGATACTATGCCTGTGTTCTGTTTACTAAACTGTGCAGGTTGTAGAGCAATGCTTAGCACATTTTAAACTGTTTCTGGTAGATTTTATTCAGGGAATCCCTATTTGAGATGTTGGGCCATTGTTTATCTTTTCTATTATCACTGCCCTTCATCAGACCTAAATAGTGTTTGTGTAGTATTTTGACAGGTATTGTTTTACCTTGACTTGACAGACCCTGATACAGCTACCCCCCAGTCAAATTCAGTCACACCTTAATAGAAAAAATCTCAACAAAACATGCATCAGCCTATGGTTTGTGAATCTGTTGTTGCCTTAAGCCAGTCCACAGATCAATAGCTAGTCAGAACAGTATAAATGATGATTTATAAGTTTATGATGAACATTTAAATGCTTATGAAGTTAAATAGTAATGTATATAGACGTGAATTTTAATATTTTAATGTTAATCATTTTTGTAAATTCATTGGTGGCAGAGTCATGTGATATTTTATATAAAAATGGTGGCTTTTAGTGTAATGTCTGAATACTGAAGAAGGGTTATATTCTGAAAGCTTTATTATCTTTGTTAATAAATGAGCGTTTTGTACTCATTCATTTCTTTTTCTGAGTTACGATTACAACGTCTGATAGAATTAAAACTACGGGTGATCTGTTTTTTGAAATAGGAAATTCACCCCAGGGTTCACTTCTTTGGCTCTGCTTGACAGGGGCACAAGAAAATAATTTTCTTGGGTGGCAAAAGCCAAGATACCTTTTTGGCTAGGATTATATAGGCCATAGGGCCAATAGCCTAGTACCTACCTATGAACCTATGAGCCTTTATATCCCACTTCCAATTCTTTTCCCTTTCACAACATTCAAAATGCCACTACAGTTGGTCTAACTCTTTATTGTCTTTATCTTTTTTTAAGAATTAGGTTTAAACCATTGCACATACATTGCATACCCCATTATGATCATACTATGCAAAACCTGTTTATTCCATAAAAATATGTTCTATAGGCAGAGAGTTGCAAACATAGGCTGAAATAACCATGCAAAGCTACAATACAGCTGAGTAAAGAGCAGCTTTAACTTGCCTAAACTGAGTTCACCTAAGGATGTTAATTCTATAATGATATGATGTATGGTCATCATCATTCACACTGCCTCAGTGGCATATCAGTTCTGTGCCTGCATAAACCCTCTGATAGTGAATCAGCTAAGCCTTTCTCATCACAGGAAGCCTAACCTTTGTCACAGGAAGTTATTTGTTAATTTTTAGTGCCAGCTGTAGAAATCACACAGTTGAATCTCTTCAGAAACTTGTATTGGTGGATTATAGCTACCAGACTTTTTGTTACTATTATTATACTTTTTATTTCTTTTTATTTAATCACACACACACACACACACACACACACACACACACACACACACACACACACACACACACACACACACACACACACACACACACACACACACACACACACACACACACACACACACACACACACACACACACACAGATAGATAGATAGATAGATAGATAGATAGATAGATAGACAGACAGACAGATAGATAGATAGATAGATAGATAGATAGATAGACAGACAGACAGACAGACAGATAGATAGATAGATAGATAGATAGATAGACAGGCATAGATAGATAGATAGATAGATAGATAGATAGATAGATAGATAGATAGATAGATAGATATTTCCACTGCTGTTAATTCCTGTTGGAATTCTAGGTTGTTTTTGTGCTGTTTGTAAGCTCAGTACTGCTTGTAAGCAGCTGCAGGGCTTTTCTAAAGTGTTTTATTACTTGTTCTGGCAAACTTGAAGTCCGATCATATGAGTTGAGCACTAGGCAAATATTGTGCATGTAGAGCCACAATTGACTATCATCTGTTCTTCAACTACTTCATTTTGAAGTTCTGTCAAGGAAATATTACATATTTCACTTTTTTCTTTTTTATATAATATTTACTACTTGTGTAACATGGCTGTTGTAGTTTTTAACACTGAATTAAGATTTTACTACAAATTGTTTTATTTGCAATTTCTCTGGAGATTATTTCCATTTTTGACATGGAAATCTCTAAGTAAATGCATATTTATCCTTTCTTTAGAGGTTTTCTGTGCTTGATATTTGGCACTATTTGCACAAGTGAATTTTGACTGATACTATGCCTGTGTTCTGTTTACTAAACTGTGCAGGTTGTAGAGCAATGCTTAGCACATTTTAAACTGTTTCTGGTAGATTTTATTCAGGGAATCCCTATTTGAGATGTTGGTCCATCATTTATCTTTTCTATTATTGCTGCCCTTCATCAGACCTAAATAGTGTGTGTGTAGTATTTTGACAGGTATTGTTTTACCTTGACTTGACAGACCCTGATACAGCTACCCCCCCAGTCAAATTCAGTCACACCTTAATAGAAAAAAGCTCAACAAAAACATGCATCAGCCTATGGTTTGTGAATCTGTTGTTGCCTTAATCCAGTCCACAGATCAATAGCTAGTCAGAAACAGTATAAATGATGATTTATAAGTTTATGATGAACATTTAAATGCTTATGAAGTTAAATAGTAATGTATATAGACCTGAATTTTAATATTTTAATGTTAATCATTTTTGTAAATTCATTGGTGGCAGAGTCATGTGATATTTTATATAAAAATGGTGGCTTTTAGTGTAATGTCTGAATACTGAAGAAGGGTTATCTTCTGAAAGCTTTATTATCTTTGTTAACAAATGAGTGTTTTGTACTCATTCATTTCTTTTTCTGAGTTAAGATTACAATGTCTGATAGAATTAAAACTACAGGTGATCTGTTTTTTGAAATAGGAAATTCACCCCAGCGTTCATTTCTTTGGCTCTGCTTGACAGGGGCACAGGAAAATAATTTTCTTGGATGGCAAAAGCCAAGGTACCTTTTTGTCTAGGATTATATAGGCCATAGGGCCAATAGCCTAGTACCTACCTATGAACCTATGAGCCTTTATATCCCACTTCCAATTCTTTTCCCTTTCACAACATTCAAAATGCCACTACAGTTGGTCTAACTCTTTATTGTCTTTATCTTTTTTTAAGAACTAGGTTTAAACCATTGCACATACATTGCATACCCCATTATGATCATACTATGCAAAACCTGTTTATTCCATAAAAATATGTTCTGTAGGCAGAGAGTTGCAAACATAGGCTGAAATAACCATGTAAAGCTACAATACAGCTGAGTAAAGAGTAGCTTTAACTTGCCTAAACTGAGTTCACCTAAGGATGTTAATTCTATAATGATATGATGTATGGTCATCATCATTCACACTACCTCAGTGGCATATCAGTTCTGTGCCTGCATAAACCCTCTGATAGTGAATCACCTAAGCCTTTCTCATCACAGGAAGCCTAACCTTTGCCACAGGAAGTTATTTGTTCATTTTAGTGCCAGCTGTAGAAACCACACAGTTGAATCTCTTCAGGAACTTGTACTGGTGGATTATAGCTTCCAGACTTTTTGTTACTAGTATTATACTTTTTATTTCTTTTTTATTTAATCACACACACACACACACACACACACACACACACACACACACACACACACACACACACACACACACACACACACGTATAGACATATAGATAGACAGACAGATAGATAGATAGATAGATAGATAGATAGATAGATAGATAGATAGATAGATAGATAGGTAGATATTTTCCACTGCTGTTAATTCTTATGGGAATTCTAGCTTATTGTTGAGCTGTTTGTAAGCTCAGTACTGCTTGTAAGCAGTTGGGAGGGGGGCTTTTCTAAAGTGTTTTATGACTTGTTCTGGGAAACCTGAAGTCCTGTGATATCAGTTGAGCACTAGGCAATGTATTGTGCATATAAAGCCACAATTGACTATCATCTGTTATTTAACTACTTCATTTTGAAGTTCTGTCAAGGAAATATTACATATTTCACTTTTTTTCTTTTTTATATAATATTTACTACTTGTGTAACAAGGCTGTTGTAGTTTTTAACACTAAATTAAGATTTTACTACAAATTATTTTATTTGCAATTTCTCTGGAGATTATTTCCATTTTTGACATGGAAATATCTAAGTAAATGCGTATTTATCCTTTCTTTAGAGGTTTTCTGTGCTTGATATTTGGCACTATTTGCACAAGTGAATTTTTGACTGATACTATGCCTGTGTTCTGTTTACTAAACTGTGCAGGTTGTAGAGCAATGCTTAGCACATTTTAAACTGTTTCTGGTAGATTTTATTCAGGGAATCCCTATTTGAGATGTTAGGCCATTGTTTATCTTTTCTATTATCACTGCCCTTCATCAGACCTAAATAGTGTTTGTGTAGTATTTTGACAGGTATTGTTTTACCTTGACTTGACAGACCCTGATACAGCTACCCCCCAGTCAAATTCAGTCACACCTTAATAGAAAAAATCTCAACAAAAACATGCATCAGCCTATGGTTTGTGAATCTGTTGTTGCCTTAAGCCAGTCCACAGATCAATAGCTAGTCAGGAACAGTATAAATGATGATTTATAAGTTTATGATGAACATTTAAATGCTTATGAAGTTAAATAGTAATGTATATAGACCTGAATTTTAATATTTTAATGTTAATCATTTTTGTAAATTCATTGGTGGCAGAGTCATGTGATATTTTATATAAAAATGTTGGCTTTTAGTGTAATGTCTGAATACTGAAGAAGGGTTATATTCTGAAAGCTTTATTATCTTTGTTAATAAATGAGCGTTTTGTACTCATTCATTTCTTTTTCTGAGTTACGATTACAACGTCTGATAGAATTAAAACTACGGGTGATCTGTTTTTTGAAATAGGAAATTCACCCCAGGGTTCACTTCTTTGGCTCTGCTTGACAGGGGCACAAGAAAATAATTTTCTTGGGTGGCAAAAGCCAAGGTACCTTTTTGGCTAGTATTATATAGGCCATAGGGCCAATAGCCTAGTACCTACCTATGAACCTATGAGCCTTTATATCCCACTTCCAATTCTTTTCCCTTTCACAACATTCAAAATGCCACTACAGTTGGTCTAACTCTTTATTGTCTTTATCTTTTTTTAAGAATTAGGTTTAAACCATTGCACATACATTGCATACCCCATTATGATCATACTATGCAAAACCTGTTTATTCCATAAAAATATGTTCTATAGGCAGAGAGTTGCAAACATAGGCTGAAATAACCAAGCAAAGCTACAATACAGCTGAGTAAAGAGTAGCTTTAACTTGCCTAAACTGAGTTCACCTAAGGATGTTAATTCTATAATGATATGATGTATGGTCATCATCATTCACACTGCCTCAGTGGCATATCAGTTCTGTGCCTGCATAAACCCTCTGATAGTGAATCAGCTAAGCCTTTCTCATCACAGGAAGCCTAACCTTTGTCACAGGAAGTTATTTGTTAATTTTTAGTGCCAGCTGTAGAAATCACACAGTTGAATCTCTTCAGAAACTTGTATTGGTGGATTATAGCTACCAGACTTTTTGTTACTATTATTATACTTTTTATTTCTTTTTTTATTTAATCACACACACACACACACACACACACACACACACACACACACACACACACACACACACACACACACACACACACACACACACACACACACACACACACACACACACACACACACACACACACACACACGTATAGACAGATAGATAGATAGATAGATAGATAGATAGATAGATAGATAGATAGATAGACAGACAGACAGACAGATAGATAGATAGATAGATAGATAGATAGATAGATAGATAGATAGATAGACAGACATAGATAGATAGATAGATAGATAGATAGATAGATAGATAGATAGATAGATATTTCCACTGCTGTTAATTCCTGTGGGAATTCTAGGTTATTTTTGTGCTGTTTGTAAGCTCAGTACTGCTTGTAAGCAGCTGCAGGGCTTTTCTAAAGTGTTTTATTACTTGTTCTGGGAAACTTGAAGTCCGATCATATGAGTTGAGCACTAGGCAAATATTGTGCATGTAGAGCCACAATTGACTATCATCTGTTCTTCAACTACTTCATTTTGAAGTTCTGTCAAGGAAATATTACATATTTCACTTTTTTCTTTTTTATATAATATTTACTACTTGTGTAACATGGCTGTTATAGTTTTTAACACTGAATTAAGATTTTACTACAAATTGTTTTATTTGCAATTTCTCTGGAGATTATTTCCATTTTTGACAAGTGAATCTCTAAGTAAATGTGTATTTATCCTTTCTTTAGAGGTTTTCTGTGCTTGATATTTGGCACTATTTGCACAAGTGAATTTTGACTGATACTATGCCTGTGTTCTGTTTACTAAACTGTGCAGGTTGTAGAGCAATGCTTAGCACATTTTAAACTGTTTCTGGTAGATTTTATTCAGGGAATCCCTATTTGAGATGTTGGGCCATCATTTATCTTTTCTATTATTGCTGCCCTTCATCAGACCTAAATAGTGTGTGTGTAGTATTTTGACAGGTATTGTTTTACCTTGACTTGACAGACCCTGATACAGCTACCCCCCAGTCAAATTCAGTCACACCTTAATAGAAAAAAGCTCAACAAAAACATGCATCAGCCTATGGTTTGTGAATCTGTTGTTGCCTTAATCCAGTCCACAGATCAATAGCTAGTCAGAAACAGTATAAATGATGATTTATAAGTTTATGATGAACATTTAAATGCTTATGAAGTTAAATAGTAATGTATATAGACCTGAATTTTAATATTTTAATGTTAATCATTTTTGTAAATTAATTGGTGGCAGAGTCATGTGATATTTTATATAAAAATGGTGGCTTTTAGTGTAATGTCTGAATACTGAAGAAGGGTTATCTTCTGAAAGCTTTATTATCTTTGTTAACGAATGAGTGTTTTGTACTCATTCATTTCTTTTTCTGAGTTAAGATTACATAGTCTGATAGAATTAAAACTACAGGTGATCTGTTTTTTGAAATAGGAAATTCACCCCAGGGTTCACTTCTTTGGCTCTGCTTGACAGGGGCACAGGAAAATAAATTTCTTGGATGGCAAAAGCCAAGGTACCTTTTTGTCTAGGATTATATAGGCCATAGGGCCAATAGCCTAGTACCTACCTATGAACCTATGAGCCTTTATATCCCACTTCCAATTCTTTTCCCTTTCACAACATTCAAAATGCCACTACAGTTGGTCTAACTCTTTATTGTCTTTATCTTTTTTTAAGAACTAGGTTTAAACCATTGCACATACATTGCATACCCCATTATGATCATACTATGCAAAACCTGTTTATTCCATAAAAATATGTTCTGTATGCAGAGAGTTGCAAGCATAGGCTGAAATAACCATGTAAAGCTACAATACAGCTGAGTAAAGAGTAGCTTTAACTTGCCTAAACTGAGTTCACCTAAGGATGTTAATTCTATAATGATATGATGTATGGTCATCATCATTCACACTACCTCAGTGGCATATCAGTTCTGTGCCTGCATAAACCCTCTGATAGTTAATCACCTAAGCCTTTCTCATCACAGGAAGCCTAACCTTTGTCACAGGAAGTTATTTGTTCATTTTTAGTGCCAGCTAATCACACACACACACACACACACACACACACACACACACACACACACACACACACACACACACACACACACACACACACACACACGCACACACACACACGTATAGACATATAGATAGACAGACAGATAGATAGATAGATAGATAGATAGATAGATAGATAGATAGATAGATAGATAGATAGATAGATAGATATTTTCCACTGCTGTTAATTCTTCTGGGAATTCTAGCTTATTGTTGAGCTGTTTGTAAGCTCAGTACTGCTTGTAAGCAGTTGGGGGGGGGGCTTTTCTAAAGTGTTTTATGACTTGTTCTGGGAAACCTGAAGTCCTGTGATATCAGTTGAGCACTAGGCAATGTATTGTGCATATAAAGCCACAATTGACTATCATCTGTTATTTAACTACTTCATTTTGAAGTTCTGTCAAGGAAATATTACATATTTCACTTTTTCTTTTTATATAATATTTACTACTTGTGTAACAAGGCTGTTGTAGTTTTAACACTAAATTAAGATTTTACTACAAATTGTTTTATTTGCAATTTCTCTGGAGATTATTTCCATTTTGACATGGAAATATCTAAGTAAATGCGTATTTATCCTTTCTTTAGAGGTTTTCTGTGCTTGATATTTGGCACTATTTGCACAAGTGAATTTTTGACTGATACTATGCCTGTGTTCTGTTTACTAAACTGTGCAGGTTGTAGAGCAATGCTTAGCACATTTTAAACTGTTTCTGGTAGATTTTATTCAGGAATCCCTATTTGAGATGTTAGGCCATTGTTTATCTTTTCTATTATCACTGCCCTTCATCAGACCTAAATAGTGTTTGTGTAGTATTTTGACAGGTATTGTTTTACCTTGACTTGACAGACCCTGATACAGCTACCCCCCAGTCAAATTCAGTCACACCTTAATAGAAAAAATCTCAACAAAAACATGCATCAGCCTATGGTTTGTGAATCTGTTGTTGCCTTAAGCCAGTCCACAGATCAATAGCTAGTCAGGAACAGTATAAATGATGATTTATAAGTTTATGATGAACATTTAAATGCTTATGAAGTTAAATAGTAATGTATATAGACCTGAATTTTAATATTTTAATGTTAATCATTTTTGTAAATTCATTGGTGGCAGAGTCATGTGATATTTTATATAAAAATGGTGGCTTTTAGTGTAATGTCTGAATACTGAAGAAGGGTTATATTCTGAAAGCTTTATTATCTTTGTTAATAAATGAGCATTTTGTACTCATTCATTTCTTTTTCTGAGTTACGATTACAACGTCTGATAGAATTAAAACTACGGGTAATCTGTTTTTTGAAATAGGAAATTCACCCCAGGGTTCACTTCCTTGGCTCTGCTTGACAGGGGCACAAGAAAATAATTTTCTTGGGTGGCAAAAGCCAAGGTACCTTTTTGGCTAGGATTATATAGGCCATAGGGCCAATAGCCTAGTACCTACCTATGAACCTATGAGCCTTTATATCCCACTTCCAATTCTTTTCCCTTTCACAACATTCAAAATGCCACTACAGTTGGTCTAACTCTTTATTGTCTTTATCTTTTTTTAAGAATTAGGTTTAAACCATTGCACATACATTGCATACCCCATTATGATCATACTATGCAAAACCTGTTTATTCCATAAAAATATGTTCTATAGGCAGAGAGTTGCAAACATAGGCTGAAATAACCATGCAAAGCTACAATACAGCTGAGTAAAGAGTAGCTTTAACTTGCCTAAACTGAGTTCACCTAAGGATGTTAATTCTATAATGATATGATGTATGGTCATCATCATTCACACTGCCTCAGTGGCATATCAGTTCTGTGCCTGCATAAACCCTCTGATAGTGAATCAGCTAAGCCTTTCTCATCACAGGAAGCCTAACCTTTGTCACAGGAAGTTATTTGTTAATTTTTAGCGCCAGCTGTAGAAATCACACAGTTGAATCTCTTCAGAAACTTGTATTGGTGGATTATAGCTACCAGACTTTTTGTTACTATTATTATACTTTTTATTTCTTTTTTTATTTAATCACACACAGACACACACACACACACACACACACACACACACACACATACACACACACACACACACACACACACACACACACACACACACACACACACACACACACACGTATAGACAGATAGATAGATAGATAGATAGACAGACAGACAGACAGACAGATAGATAGATAGATAGATAGATAGATAGATAGATAGATAGATAGATAGATAGACATAGATAGATAGATAGATAGATAGATAGATAGATAGATAGATAGATAGATAGATAGATATTCCCACTGCTGTTAATTCCTGTGGGAATTCTAGGTTATTTTTGTGCTGTTTGTAAGCTCAGTACTGCTTGTAAGCAGCTGCAGGGCTTTTCTAAAGTGTTTTATTACTTGTTCTGGGAAACTTGAAGTCCGATCATATGAGTTGAGCACTAGGCAAATATTGTGCATGTAGAGCCACAATTGACTATCATCTGTTCTTCAACTACTTCATTTTGAAGTTCTGTCAAGGAAATATTACATATTTCACTTTTTTCTTTTTTATATAATATTTACTACTTGTGTAACATGGCTGTTGTAGTTTTTAACACTAAATTAAGATTTTTACTACAAATTGTTTTATTTGCAATTTCTCTGGAGATGATTTCCATTTTTGACATGGAAGTCTCTAAGTAAATGTGTATTTATCCTTTCTTTAGAGGTTTTCTGTGCTTGATATTTGGCACTATTTTCACAAGTGAATTTTGACTGATACTGTGCCTGTGTTCTGTTTACTAAACTGTGCAGGTTGTAGAGCAATGCTTAGCACATTTTAAACTGTTTCTGGTAGATTTTATTCAGCGTATCCCTATTTGAGATGTTGGGCCATCATTTATCTTTTCTATTATTGCTGCCCTTCATCAGACCTAAATATTGTTTGTGTAGTATGTTGACAGGTATTGTTTTACCTTGACTTGACGGACCCTGATACAGCTACCCCCAGTCAAAGTCAGTCACACCTTAATAGAAAAAAGCTCAACAAAAACATGCATCAGCCTATGGTTTGTGAATCTGTTGTTGCCTTAAGCCAGTCCACAGATCAATTACCTTTTGCTCCATCATTTGCTGTGATCTGACAGACCTCTATGGTAGTCGGTTCATAGGTTCATAGGTTCATAGGTTTATACTAGGCTATCTGCCCTAAGGCATTTATAAGCCTAGCCCAAATTATTGTGGCTTACGCCACCCTTTATATGAAAAAATACTGTGCCCATTAGTTTGTTGTGCCTCTGTCCAGCAGTGACCCAGAGATGATTCCCGGGGTAAACCTACGATCTCCCATCCACAGGTCTAGATTTCTCTTGAACAGAGTCAGCGAGGTGCTCTGCCTCACATGGACCGGGATTTTATTCCACAGCATAGGGAGTCTCTGAGTGATAAATCTATCCCTCCAGCACGTCCTATTTATATCCGTGCTAAGTTTTAAGTCGCTTGCTCTAGTGGTTTTGGTGGATTTGGATTTTTGAGGTGGAGCATGTCCATTAATTCCGGGTTGGACATGGCCTTGTATGTCAGGCACATGTCACCTCTGAGCAGACGGTATGCGACTGAATAGAGCTGGAGTTTCTTCAATCTGGCAGCATATGACAGATTTTGGAGTCCCTTTATCCTTTTGGTGAGGAACTTTGGGGTCTCTCCAATTGCTGCACATGTCGGCTGAGATACATCCCGAATGGGGCATTGTACTTTCGATCATTGGTCTGATAAGTGAAGAGTACAGGGGAACAATGACCTCACTAGATCTGGATCTGAATCCCTTCATGATCAGGTGGGCAATGTAGAAGGTCTTTCTAACCACTTTAGCAATGTGAGTGTCAAAAGAAAGGCCACTGTCAACCTGGGTCCCCAGGTCCCTGATAACCTCTTCTGTGCTTAGTGGATTTCCACCTATATGGTAGCTTGGGGTTACCTTGTTTTTCCCGAAGGGTATGACTATACATTTTTGGCGTTTAACTTCAGGCCATGGCTCTGGCACCAGCTATCTGTTTCCGTGAGTCCCTTCTGAAGGATATCCGTGTCCGATGCACTTTCCACTATGGCGCCCAGTTTGCAGTCATCTGCAAACTTTGTCAGCCAAAGTCCTCCCATGTTGGCCTGTACTTCTGAGAAGTAGATGCCAAACAATAGGGGCCAAGGACCGAGCCCTGTGGGACACCACTTGTGACCGGCTTGGAGTCTGACACAGCGCCAGCAACTCTAACCCTGTGGGTTCTGTCCTTAAGCCAGTTTGCAACCCATCTTGTGACATATGGGTTTACATTTAAGCTGGTAAGTTTTTCTACAATACCCGAGTGGGGTATTGTGTCGAAAGCCTTTGCAAGGTCAAGGTAGGCTGTATGGACTGCCTTTCCTCATCAATGGCCTTGGTGACTATTTCAAGAAGTCGACCAAGTTCAAAAGGCATGATCTTCCCTTGACAAAGCCAAACTGGGTCAGGTCCAATGTCTGCAAGTCCCCTATATCTTTGTTTATGAGCTCCATTATGATCCTCTCCATAGCTTTGCAGACTAGACTTGTTAAGCTTATGGGCGGTAATTACCAGGGTCCGTAGAGGCACCACCTTTGTGGAGTGGGACCACAGTTGCCGTACGCCACTCCTTGGGCACGTATCCTGTGGTAAGGCTGAGATTAAACAGCTGCCTTATGTGCGGGTTTAATTCCTCATTTAGCTCGTGTAGCACACAGCCGGGGACACCATCCGGTCCCATTGATGCTGTGTTTTTAGCTTTAGAGAGAGCAGCTTTCACCTGCACATTTGAGATGTCCGGGAGGCTACACTCGGCTGGGATAGTTATCTCTCCTTTAGGGAGAGGGTGAAGTTTGCACTGAACCTGTCTGCCAGTATGTTGGCAATGTCTGTGGGACCAGTGACTTTTGTATCATTTGGACTAACTCTGAGCATATCTGTGAGTTTCCACCCAGGTTCCTAACATAGCTGAAAAAGGCCTTATGATTGTCCTTTGAATCCATGGCAATTTTTCTCTCAAAATTGGCCTTAGTTGATTTTATGAGTGCTCGTATTTTTTACTAATAATGATCAGGGGTGACTTCCCTTTTATGGATTTTGTTCTATCATGTAATAGCTTTCTCCTCTTATTGTAAAGTTTGTTAATGGCTGGGGTCCACCAGACTGGACGTTTGCCCTTTGTGGAAAGAGTCTTGGTTTTATTTGGGATTGCCTGATCCATGCAGTCCTGGAGGTGTTCATAGAAGGCATTTGTAAGGGCTTCCACAGCTTGGGTTGTGGTTTCCTCTGACTCAGGGGCCTTGAAGGATACCACACCAGTCTTGAGTAGTGTGAAGTTTGATTTAGAGAAGTTCTTCACTATGGTCTTTTTTGTTTGGGGTGGGGGCGGGATGTGGATTTCCAGTGAGATTAGTTTATGATCAGATCTCACCAATGAGGGATATACTTCCGGTGTGGAGCATTTTGTCCCCATGTTTGTGACAATGAGATCTAGTATATTTTCTCCTCTCGTGGGAACAGTAACTAGCTGTTCCATGGCATTTGAATTTATGAACTCCAGGAACCGTTGGGCTAGAAAGTTAGGGCTTGAGTAATGTTCCCAGTCTATATTCGGTAGTTGAAGTCACCCAATATGATGGTGTTTGGAGATACATTTATACCCTCCAGTGTCTTCAGGAAGGCTGTGTGGGGTTCCTGAGTTTGAGAGGGTGGCCTGTAGCATGCTACAATTTGTAGAGCAGTTTTGCCTATGGTTAGTTGCACCTGGATGGTTTCCAAGCTTCATGCGTTGCCACCAACCTGGAGGTGTGAGTATCCTTTATGAATATGGATACACCCTCCTTTTGTGGAGTGGTCCGGGTTTTGGGGCGGAACGCATGATATGAGGTAAAACCTAATAGTGCCGGGTGCTCTCAGGAGCCTTGAACCAGGTTTCAGTTACAGCACAGACATCGATGTTCTCCATACTGAGAAGGGCCTCGAGTGCGTGCATTTTGAGATTTAGACTTCTGGCATTGAGCAGCATTACCCTCAATTTCTTCCCATTTTTGTTTTCTAGGGTGGTAGGTTTAGAATTTGAGCCTTGCCTAAAAAGGCACTATGGGGTGGCAAGAGCCTTAGCCAATATCCGGAATCCCAGGGGTGACAGGTGCAAGCCGTCCCTTGGAAGCAGCGTGGCTTGTCAAGCATGTCATCCCAGGCAGACAGACACTGGATCCCCTTTGAATGACACCAGACATTAAGCCAATTGTTAAAGCTGATCATCTTGTCTCTATATTGTGGCATCATTCTTGGTGAAGGAAGGATACTGCTCAGGGTTAGGGTCATACCTGCCTGGGCTACATAATCAGAGAGCTCCTCTATGTCTCTTTTCATGTAGTCCAGGAGGTGCGTCTCAGGTCGTTCACACCAGCATGGACAATGACTGTGTCATATTTGTACTTGCCGTGGAGTGACCCGAGTGCTTGTGTTATGTGGCGGATTCTAGCGCCCGATAGGCAGCTTACTGTGACCCTCTCCTTGTTCAGCCTGGTGAGTGGGACGTCAGTGTGTCTGACTATGGAGTCACCTATGACAAGTATGTTTAGTGTTGTATTTGGCCTTAAGGGCTGTGACTGCTTTGCACACTGCTTTTGTGGTTTATGTGTTGCTTGTGGGGTGTCTTGAGGTAGCAGTTGTTTGGGTGTCTGCTTTGGAGGCCTCTGCTGTTTAGGTAAATTTTTACTCAGAGCCTCCGAGTATGTCTTTGTGTGTTTATGTGTTTGATTCAGTGGAGTGGTAGCATTATGTGAGGCTGGTTTTGTGGTGCGTGTAGTTGCCTTCTCCTCCTGTCTGGTCTTGCCAGTCCTGAGTTGAGAGAGCTCAGCCTCCAGTTTGGCTAAATAGCTGCATCTCGCAAGTATTTGTGTTATGTGGGAGGAGGAGAGGGTTGTCTGTGTACATGAGGCAGTTATAACATTGCCTCAAGATTCCCAGATTCACCAGCTGGACCGGAGAGGAGATTGACAACTGACCTTTGGACATGCTAGAATAATATTGGGAAATCCTTAATTGAAAACAAGGGCCAGTGGGGAGTGAGGGTGTAGTGCTTTTAATTTTTAGTGCTGACATATAATTGCTTTAGTGAGCAAGTGCCAGGTAACTTGAGTGCAATGTGTTACAAGTAACTAAATGCAAAAATGACAAACAGTAACTTTCTTTCAAGTGAAACAAGGAAATAAGTACAGTAAGCAATGCAGATATCACTAGTGATCCACAGAAGCGCTGAGAAGTTGCGTATTAGGTGGAATTAGCTTCCATGGAAATAACAAGCAAACAAACAACAAGCATATAAACAAAGCTAGATTCAGTAGTCGGGTAACACATCTTCCAGGGCTGTCCCAGTACCTGTTTCAGGTGTGGGAAAATCAAAATCTTTAGGTGCAGGAGAGGTCTGGGATAAGAAACTCATAACTCTCTGTCCCCAGAAATGTTGTCCATTGATGTAGTTCACGGTAAACTGAAACTGAAACTTTAGCACATGGTGGACAATCAGGTTATTACCTTATTTAGGATTGTTGTGCTTTCCTTCTCAAAGAGTGTTTTACAGTTAGCTAATCTTGGACTTACGCTCCTATTCAGAATGACTATGGAGCAACCTTCTCTGGAACTCAGTCCATTGACAGATTTTGATAGGTGCTCTGAAGCAGACAGTGATAAACTCTCGGATTCCATCCACTCCGATTCTTTGGAAGGTAATCATGAACCCAAATGTCAGCTTTCCACAGATGTGAGACTAGTTTAGAGTTATATTTGACTGGAAGCAGTCTGGAGCTATGACAAAAACTGGGAGAGTTTGTGATCTTTCTAAGGATGAGATTACAAATTATTTGGCTATTCTTTTTCTGTTACTGGCTTAGAAGATGTCTATAAAACTACATATACTATAAAACCATTAGTGAACCAGCTCCTAAAAAGGCTATGAGTAAATACTGTACTATTAGAAGTGTCATATGAATAAGATTGTTTCTAATGTGAATCAGGTTTCAAAGCATACTTTGGAAAAAATCTTGTAACGTGCAGACACAATTTCTATTTATACAGCCACTTCTGTTCTACTGAAAAAGTATGCTCATAACCAGAATTTTTCTGAGGATTTAAAACAATGATATTTTGAATCTTCCCTTAAGTTCTAAATTTCTGCCTCCGAGTTTCTCAAATAATGGGATGAAAGAGGTAAATTGATGCATGGGGTATCTAGAATGCTTTATATTCACAGGTTCTCCTGTAACAAGGTGTCCAACTTCAATGGGCAGAACAAACAAATATCAAAGCCTAAAAAGTCAGAGTACCAAGAGGAAATAATAGGATGCTGATGCTTCCAAAACAGATAAAAGGGTTTCCTTTCCCAAAAAAGACCATTCCCCTGCTAAAGAATAACTGTGCTGAGACCAGGGCATTCCATTCATTCCTCCTGTCCTACCTCCCCTTTCCTCTCCCTCACCCCAGGCTTTTGCTCATCTCAGCAGCCTAGTCACAAATAGTCAGTAAAAATGGGTGCCGAGAATAATTGAGACAATATTCTTAGTAATGGACTGAAAATTCTCCTCTCTTCAGGGGAACACCCTTAACCCACCAGACCAGACTCACCCCTTTTCTCTACTACTCCTTCATAAGTTGCAATCAGGGGTTTTAGACTCAGTTCCGGTACCACAAAAGGGAAAAGGATTTTATTCCAAAATCCTTTTTGGTATCCAAAAAGAAATTAATGTGGAGGCCAGTGTTAGAGTTGTCTTAACAACCTTTCTGAAAGTGACCAGATTCAAAATGCTCACCCTGTATGCAGTCCTACCTTTTCTTCCTACACTATCTTGTGGTCACTTTTGATCTAAAAGATGCTTATCATCACATTCCAATTGCTCACAAATTCAATTTGAAGCTACAAAAGTCCTGACATTTCAGAGCATATCCACGTATTTCTTTCTTTCAAGAAGCAGCCTCCATTGGACAGGTTCTCAAAATTCTAGGCCTCCTGGCATCAATGATCCTCATGATACTACAGGCCATATTCCACTTGATAAAGATTCAATGGTACTTAAAAATTGTTGGACCCAGCACCTGCATCATTTAGAGTTCCAGGTACCAGTGTTTGAATATGTGAAATGAGTTACAGTAGTGGAGGGATTAGATGTCTCTCAGTCCAAGCCTATCCTTCTCCCTGCAGACCCCAGTTCAATCAGTTCAGACAGACTTGTCAGATTTTGCATGGGGAACAGTGTCCAAGAAAATTCAGGTCTATATTATATAGTCGAGCTTTCAAAACTTCGAACCTCACATGAGCAAACTGATATGAGCGAAGTTCGAAACATCGACTATATAATAAAAAAAAATGTACCTTACCACTCTGAGCAGGGGGGCAAGCCACTCTGCACCCCTCACACCCCCCTACTTAAATATAACAACTCCGAGAATGCACTTCAGTACAGGAAGGGAACATTTCCCATTCTACATGTGAAAAGCCATTGACTTTCACCTTCGACCTTTCCAACGTTCAATCATATGATGTTGACCATCTATGATTCGAACATCGGAATGGTCGCTCATCTAATATAGACTCGAAAATTCAAATGCAAGGCAAATGAGTTCCTGTGGACATTACAAAGCAGCTAAGCATTAATGAAGTGTTAGCAGTGATTCAGTCATTAAAAGTCACCACTTATGCTCTCCAGATCCCCGTTTAGTGGTTACAGACAACACCACAGCTGTGTTACCTGAACAAACAAAGAAGTACAAAGTCATAGACTATTTATCAGTTGACAATGACTGCTTAGAAGATAGGCTTTCTGCATTCTCTGATGCTTCAGGCCTCATACATCATCTCAGAGCAAAATATATTGGCAGACATTCTAAGCAGTACCCGAATAATCCCTAACAGGTGGAAACTCAGGACAGAGGTATTTCAGGATTTGGTCAAGATATTGGGAACATATCATTAGATCTGTTTGCCTCCTTTCAAAACAGAGTTTTGGAAAAATTCTGCTTGTGATGTCCTTGCAGCTATGGTTGGAGGACAAATGCATTCTCATTCCTAAAGATCTTTATGAAGATTCAAAAAGAAATACCAAACATGATTGTGGTGACCCCCTTTTATCCCTGGCAATTTGGTTCTCCCTTTTAATGACATTGGCCAAGGAAAATTGTCATAAACTTTCTCACATGATGTCAGAGCTTAGTGGTGCACCCCAACTTACAGTAAAAGCAGATGACGGACTGGATGACTTTATTTTGATAGGATTTAGGCACTTTTTCCATGAGGATGTGCAGCAAGTACTGAAGGAAGCAAAAACACCTACAACTGCAAAATCTTGCATTTGCAAATGGAAGTGGTTATCTAAATGGTATCTAAATGAAAACAGAGGGCCTCTTGTGGTGTATACCTCCTGGTTTTGAAATATCTGTGAGCACTACTCAGCAATGGCTTAACTTATATTTCTCTCAGTGTGTATCTTGCTGTCATCTTAGCTTGCCTGCCCATGGATACCCCTCTTTTATTTATTTTTGTGGTCAGTTTACGAAAGAAGTGTTGCACTCAATACCTCTTTGAAAGTGAATTCTTTTTCCTTGGTCTCTCAACTTTTTCTCAAAAAAGTGACAATTTCTCCTTTTGAACATGTCTTTCAGGCTGATTTAAAGTTCATCACGGGAAAAAAGTGCTTTGCTTATTGCTCTGTCATCAGAAAGGCAAGTTTCTAATCTGCAAGCTCTCATAGTGGGCCAAGTTTGTCTGACTTCCAAAAGGACATGCACTAATCCATCTTTCATGTCAAAGTTTATTTCTGAATGTATCCTTGATCAAATGATCAGTTTCCCAGTTTTAGGTTCAGTGAATATAAATAAGGAAGAGAAGACACTGTATACCTTGGATGCACACAGGCAGCTCAGGTATTACTTTAACAGAGCTAAGACCTTCAGGAAAGCTCGAATAGCTGTGTATTTCCTACTCTAGGGCTAAGAAGGCTCAACATCTCTCTAAACAAATGATGTCTCATTCACTGTCCTCTGCTGTTTTTTTTTTTTCTCTCCAAGGTAAATCTTTGCCAAGCAACGTTAGGACACATTCTGCCAGAGGGGTATCCTCTTCGGTGGCATATTGGAAAGGAGTGGACTTTATAAGCATTTTAGAGGTTGTAACCTGGTCTGCCATTTATACCTTTTCAAAGTAATATAGACTGGTTTCTTTTTCAAGTTACAGAGCAGGCTTTGCAAGGACAGTTTTCCAGGCGGTACTGGATCCTTATCCTTCCTCCTCCCATGTGGGGTACGCTTTGGAAATCTACTCATACGCCACTGATGCAGTGTGAATGATAAAAATAGTCCAGATGCATAGGCCTTACCTATCTGTATCAGAAGGTGCTCAAATTTCATAGTGCTACTGTAGCAACACCCACCTGCCACCCCCTTATTTTATATATAGTTCGATTGTATCCAACCTTGTTTTCTTGTTGACTTGCTTTGGTTATTTGTGTTGGTGGTTTCTGCCTGTAAATTAGTTAGTTTAAGAACATCCCTGCTTCTGGTCCTCCATAATTCTCCCTACTTGGCATTACAGTTCTGAATAACTGACTTTCTATGGTAAGGTATAAGCTTCCCATGATGAGAGGAGCTTAGCCAATCCCCTATCATTAGGAGTTAGAGGAGGGAAGTCTGAGCCCTGAAAAATTGTCAGTGTTGGTTTATGTTAGCACAGAACCCATATGCCAGTGAGGCAGTGAGAAATAAATTTACCTTTACAGGTAAGCAGGGCATATGCAAGTGTACTTTTCTTCACAGATATTAGTAGCATGATTTCCATTTTCTAGTAATTGCTTTTTTGGCAGCCAACAGCATTACACTTTGTAATATCTTACTATGTTTGGGCAATTCATTTTCTATATCCTGGCTCAAAAGTATCATTTGCTTAGATAAAATAATTTTTCTCCCCCAACATTTTTGAATAAGAGTCTGTAGAGAATTTTTTTAAAATATAGTAACTCATTAAATTACCAGAAAAAAATGTGCTCAAGTGCCCCTCTGTTTCCTATCACACGTCCATTGATTGCTGTTTACCTGTGAATTGTGCTATATAGGCTCTTTAGGGGAGACTTGTGCCTTTTTTTCCATGACCTCAGGAGCCCTATTATCTTAGAACTCTTCTTTTTTTAATATAGCAAATAGTGCAGCAAATATCACAAAAAGAAATCTCAGCAATGAACAAAACTAAATAGAGAGGGGGTTAATTAGTCAGTCCTCTCCACTTGCTCTGAAATAGACACCCCATGCTACTGAATAGAATTCCATGTTGATCTTCAAATGTAGCTCAGACAAATGGGTGAGTGCTCTAAAATACATATCATGTCTTGCAGTCTTTGACCTTTTTAAAAAGGTTGATAAACCCTGAGGTGGGTATCAGCAAGACTTGCCATGGCTTTGAATTCAGTAGCCTTGTATTTCCTGTAATTCCTACTAATATCATGATGAACTAGAAAAAAATGTGGTAATGTTCAGGACACCCATTTATGGAGGACATTTTTCTACTTGTCTGATGAAGTGCATTTTACAACTAGAGAACATTTAGGAGATGTCCTTCCATATTGCTGTTACAGTATTTATGACCTATGGTTTCTCCTGCCAAGGATAGCCCAATATCCAGACAGTACATTAAAGCCTTTACCTCCACCCAGCATCATATTCAGATATATGTTTCCCACATAAGTGTAGTGCTGTTGGGCATAAAGTAGATGTATGAATGCTACATACTCAGAACTACTTTCCTACCACTCCACTCTCCACAGTTGGCCATCTGTCTGAATACCCTTCATTGAGCTGACATCTACTGAGCCATTTCCAAATAAATGTCCTAATGGAGTTACTTATTTTTCTTCTTTTACCTGTGCACTTAAAGTTTATATTAACCAAGAACAGAAAATGTAAGTGTGCGATGATGATTCCCCGTACAGACCATAATGAGAAGTGTTTGTTCTGCCGAGGTGCTTAATGTGATCACACCAATTCTGGCATTTGTAAGGCTTTGCTTCCCAAAACACTTTGCAGCTGTGTGTCCTATATATTTATCTTGAAAACCAACATCTCAATCTTTTGGGTCAGGGTAACATGGCCGAATCTACCCTCCCAGAGGTCCAGCCACCTGTTAAAAAGAAGACCAAGAAATCTCGGTCTGATTCTGCTGTTGTCCAGCCTCTGCCACACATTTCTCTCTCTCTCTCTCTCTCACTTTTTTTTTCACCTTTATTGAATTTTCTCTTGTGTCATGGGGACATTTACATTTATATAAAAGTAATTAAACTATATCTCTCTTCAGGTGAGTGAAAACCCTGAAGAATGTCTGGTACAAATACCAGATCTGATGTTGTAAATCTTCATTCCATCCCTGACAGATGGATTTGGTTCTAATATCGGAACAGAGTTGGCCGTTACTACAGCCAAAAACTCTCGAGGTTAAGTTCTACCCATAATCCTTCTCTCTCAAATACCCCAGATCTTGTTTGCCACTTTCCGAAAGGGTCACTTTCAGCTGAGACTCTTTAGCTTTTTGAATTTAGGTAATATTTCTTTCTGCTATCTTTCTTTCAAAGTTTCTTTATTTCCCTCTCATTTCACCTTGTGCATTCTGAGTATCATCATTGATACTTCTCTATTCCCTTACTCTTTGAGCAATCTCTAACTATCATCAATCATAGTTTTTCTCTCTCACTCCCCTTTTATCTGCACTTGTTCTCTTCCCTGTACACATTTCTGTACTTCTTGTTAATTTTTGATAGTCGTTCTTTCCTTGTATTAAAAAAAAGGTACATGTACATATATATATATATATATATATATATATATATATATATATATTTATATATATATATATATATATATATATATATATATATGTGTGTGTGTGTGTGTGTGTGTGTGTGTGTGTATGTATGTGTGTGTGTGTGTGTGCATGTGTGTGTGTGTGTGTATGTGTGTGTGTGTGTGTGTTTGTGTGTGTCTGTGCGTGTGTGTATATCTTTCTTTCTGTGTAGGTTCTTCTTGTTTCTGTGACATGACTGACAAGGGTAAGGCTCCTTCTGACTTCAAAAAAATGCCAGAAGTGTGACCATAAAATTCGCCTTCAGGAAGATTGTAGCATCTGTCATGAATTCAGTCACAGGGCATTATTAGAGAGGTGCAACACGTTTACTTTAAAAGGACTCATTCCATCTGCCTTTAGAGAAGCCTTATATACCGGGGACAAAGCAAAGACAGATATCTCTTTTGCTTCTTCTTCTTCCTCTGTTGACAAAACAGAAATAGAAAAGCCAAATGGTCCTGACCTCTCCATCGGCTCTGATGACCAAAACGTTGAAGCCCTCAGTTCCAACAGGTTTTTATGAACTGAAGGCCTCTGCTACTGAAACTCTGGTGCTGACAACATTGGTTTCTGCGCCAACTACGACTTTGAGCCCTTCCACTTCGAAGGCTTTGACTCACAAATTGGCTTCCATATCGCTAACAAAGATTTTCTTACCTAGAACTACATATTCTCCTTCGACAGATCTTTTTGCAGGGGAATTGCCTTAAGTTTTTCTGCAGAGGTATAAGTCTCCATCCACTTAGTCGGTTCTCTCCACCAAAAGTCTTTCACAACTTGACATGGAGAGGCTGGTGAACAACAGTTTGTGGGCTAGAGGGCTTGCAGGCCCTCTTCTGTACCAATTCCTTATGGTCTTTGTACCAAAACATCCTATTCCCTGTTGACTACTACTCCTCTAACCTCCTCAGAGGTTTTAGACTCCTCTGTTGCAGTTCCCCCAGCAATGACTGTGTCAGTTCTGGAGTTGTTCGCTTCTGCGGAGCTGACAGTTATCCTGAGTTCTTCATTTTTTTCTGATCCTGAGACCCCCCAGAGTGGTGGTTTCCCTATCAGATCTGGGGAGCAGGTCTCAACTTCAGGTATTTTGGAACCATCCCTGCTCCTTGGAGCTTAGGCTAGAGTGAGCTACACTCCAGCTTTAGTCTTGAGGGTTGGTTCTTCAGAGTGGGAGGTGACTTTGGTCCCAAAGCAGTCTTTCTCAGTTCAAAGCTCTCTTGCCTCTTCAGGGGGCTGGCCTTTGAGACTATGCAGAGGGCTGTTTTTCTAGCAAAGATGCAGTCGGCACCTCCCCCATTGGAACAGTCCCCCCCCTTCTAGCTCTACTGTTCCACATGCCTGCCCATTGGGACAGTGGGTGTGGAATCCTCAGGTTTCACAGCCATACACATGGTCATCTTCTGATATCTCCCCAGATTGTCCCACTGAGAAGGTACCTCACAAAAAGAAGTGCAAGAGGAAGCAATTGGATTCCCCTCAGGAATCAGTCACCAAAGATACAGATTTTGATGAGGGGGAGGGGTCCCTGATCCCCCCACCCCCAAGCCTCTTAGTTTTTTGGTGTAGTGGAATATATCCAACTGAACTGCTACTTTATCCAAGCACAGCAGATAAGGCTTCTACCTAGCTTACCTTATATATATGTATATAGATATGTATAATTTTTATTGAGAACAAAAATCAAAGTTCCGTATAAACAGACAAAAATACTTCTTTAATCACAAAATAATGACAATTCCAACTGCATGAGCGCTTTCGTCTGCCCAAAGCAGACTTCATCAGAATACTGAATCTAAGGTGCCTCTAGTTTTTATACAATTTTTAAAAAGGTAAAGAAGTATTTTTGTCTGTTTATATGGAACTTTGATTTTTGTTCTCAGTGGAATACTACATTTTTTGTGATGTATAATTTTTATGTTTCTACATTTTCTGCAAACTCGATCTGAGGTAATTGAGAAAGAAGGATTATAGGTAGAACTTAAGCTCAAGAGTTTTTAGCTGGTGCAAGTTGTAATATCGGCTGAGTCGGTTCCAATATTGGAACCAAACCCATCTGTCAAGGATGAAGACAAACAATACAGAAGGAACGTTATGGTGAGTACATCACTTCTTTTTTCCTCTGCTGTGACCCTATTGGAGGCAGGCATAGAACTGGCTTCTTATACATTTTCTGAGATAATACAAACATTCACAGTGATTTTGGGAATCACAGCTCATCATTTCCGAGGGGCCGGGGGGATTCCTCAGAATGTGGTAAGGACAGAAGTACCTGCTACCCTTATTGAATTTAGGCATGGGTCTGAGCTTCCTAGATTAGTCAAAGCAGACATCCATCTGAAAAAAAAACCCAGAAAACCAAGCACGTCGCATATTGACAAGGATCCTCAGAAAGAATGGCAGGATTTTACTCAGGGTTTGTTCAGTGCTTGGATGGCCTTAAGGCAATCTCACAGAGTGTCAGTTTTGGTTTCTCCTAGTTTTTTTACTCCAACTAAAAGAAGTAGGGAGTTTGATTCTTCAGATGAGAGGGTAGATGTAGGAGATGAGTCACTGGTCTACTCTTCATAAGTAACCTCTCCTCTAGACTATGGGTTGGAAGAAAAGGATTCCTTGTGTCCTGACTCTCCCTTTGAGAAATTGTCCTTTTGGGACACAGGGGTTTGCATGATGGAGTATTTTAAGTGTGACTGCCCTCAAGTCTCTGATACTCAAAAGTGGTATTATGAACAGTTGCAGATGGAATCTCTTAAACCTTCTGTTGTTCCCTCCAGTGTTGGATACCTTGTTGGGTACCTTTGCAGGTGCTTCTTTGGCTCCTGACTCCCAATCTCCTGCTCCATATGAAGCCTGAACATTTTTATAATGTGTTTGAGCCTTCAAATATCCCTACATGTGTCCTTCTTAATACATTGCTAAGGTCTGTCTTTCTGCTGACAAGTCATCCAAGCATTGGCCCTCTTCCATGCTCCAACCTTCTGGAAAAGACAGTAGGGACTTGGAGAGATTGAAGAAGTGTACTCTTCTGCCACTCTATTTCAGGGCCGGTAATTATCAAGCTCAAATGGCAAGGTATGTTCTGGCCTTTTTGTACCAGCTTGGGGCGAGGGTTGTTTGCCCATCCTGACTCTGATGAAAAGACTGCTGCCCTCTCAAATTCTACTTCCCAGCTTGCCTGTCACACCGTCAAATGTAGTTAAGATGCAGCTGATGCATCATCTAGAGCTGCAGCCTCTGGTTCAGTTATGAGGGAGGCATTCTCTGCTTTGCCTTCAGGCTTTACCTGATGCCATTAATGCCAAGCTCCTTGATGCTCCTATGGAAAATCAAAATCTCTTTGGTACAGCAACTACTGATTTGTTTAAGACTCTACAGGACAAAATCAAAGTGATACAGTATCTTAAACAAATATTTGTTTCTCCCATACTCCAGTTTCAGAGAAACTGTCCTTCAAAGTCTGCATGTGTGCAAAGGCAACCTCATCAGCCTTTCTAAGTGTATTCTTGCTAATAAACCCACTCAGACCTGTAAGACTCAGATGGACCTTTTTCAGGACAAGTCTGCCCCCATCTGATATATTATCAGCCCTTTCCCTCGACCAGGTTCTCCTCTCTCCAGGCTTTCCCTATCCCTCCCACTCTGGCAACAGATAACTTCAGACTTTTAGATTCTATCCATTATCTGTTACTGTTAGTTCATGATGTGGAAGTCCCTTTCCCCTTCTCAGGTCTTCTTCAACCTCGCACAGATCATCTTCTTCATTTCTCTGGAGTTCTACAAGATTTACTTGATCAGGGCACCAATCAACCCATTCCAGTGTCCCAAGAGAAGGAACAGGGATTTACTCCAGAATGTTTCTGGCTCCCAGAAATGAGGGATCCTGGTGACTGGTTTTGGATCTTCTCTTTATAAATACCATTCTAAAGATTCCCTTCTTTTGGATGTGTTCCCTCCAGACTTTGTTTCCTCTTTTACTTCCACAGTTTTTTCAGCTCTTCCTAGACTTAAAGGACACCTATCTTCATATTCCTATTCTCCCTGTCTTCAGGAAGTTTTTTTTTTTTCTGTTTCTTCCTGTCATTTTCAGTTTGGCCCCTGGAGTACACAAATGTCTGTCCCCTGTTATAGACATTTGTAGGCTTTGGAAGATCAAGATATTCCCTATATATGAACAATTAGCTTTTTCAGGCTCCCTGCCAGCCCAGGCTTTTTCAGGAACTGAAATTCACCATGCTTCTCCTGATGAATCTGGGATTCACAATCAATCTCAAGAAGTCCAGTCTGACTCATATTCAACATTTTCCAGGTTGTAGAATTCAAACTATTCCAATGTTGACCTCCCTTTCTCCAACATTCATCTTCACCATGTTTCTCCTACAGAGTCTAGGATTCACCATTAACCTTATGAAGTCCAGTCTGACTCCTATTCAACAGTTTTCCACATTGTAGAATTCAATCCATTTCGATGTTGACCTATCTTCCTTCCTCCACTGATCTGTCTCTGACAATCACCAGGCATCTATTACTCTCATGCTCCCCCTTTGCTAAGCTACAGATGAGGAAACTTCAGTGGTACCTAAATATGGTTTGGCTCCAGCATTGCCACCCTCTCACTTTTCCAGCTCCCTTCCTTCTTTATCTTAAACTTGAGTTACAGTGGTGGATTAAGCAGATCTCCATCAAAATGTGACTGCCTTTTCAGATTCCTACCCCTACTCAGGAGCTATGCATGGACATTTCAGATCTGGGGTGGGAAGCATCTTTCAACAATCTAAAGGTTCAGGGTCTGTGTACCCTTCATCAGAGGCAGACCACTTCCACATAAAAGAAATGAAGGCATTTATTCTTGATCTTCAAGTCTTCCAATCTCTTTGGTCTCCATGATCTTTAAAGGTCTTCACAGATGACACCACAGTCATGTGGTTCATCAACAACCAGAAACGGCATGAGGTCTTATCTTCTTTGCTGACTAGCCCTTCAGGCTTGGAAATTTGGCTATTCACCATTGGGTAACCCTTCAGGTGGCCTACATCTCTTCAGAGCAAAACTCAATGGAAGACTCCCTGAACAAGTACAGAACACAACCTCACAAATGGATGTGTCACAGAGAGGTGTTTTGGACATTGTATATCACTGGGGAATTTGTCATGTTCATTGATGAATCATTGGGGTATTCATTCTCCATTCAGGGTACTGATGTACAGTAAGCCCATTCTGTATACTGTATTAATGCTCACATTATGCCTGTTACCATGATGATTAATATTTCTGTGTTTAACATGTGATATCTACTCCAGCCTTGATTATATTTTGATTTTATTTATTTTCTTAACATAATTTTTTTAGATTTGTTCTTGTTCTCATCTTCCCACCATGATTTAATAACTGAAGAAAAAAATTTCACTAAAAAAGTACAGAATATCATCTTGATATGTCATACCTAAAATTGCTTATAATATATTTTAATGTAATTCCCTTAAAAGATAACATATTTAAGACAATCCACACACAGACATGCAGATGTATGGGGCATAGTCCTTTAAACATTTCCTCTGAAATGTAGTGCAAACAAAACAGAAAATCAAAATAATATAGGTATGAATTGCCTTGCATTTCACTTAACAAGGAAATACAGTATCCCTGTTATGTTTGTTTGCTTGAGGTATACCTGTACAAATACAGACACGCATTGCCATACTTTTTCTATAAGATATCCTGTTTCTCACTTAATCAGATATCAGCTCAGTGTTTGAAAGCTGAGACCAAATGCTATTCATACTTTATCAGCACTGTTACTTGTGTTGGTTACTTAATGATACGTTTTGGGAATGAACAGTTCCTCAGTGGTACAGTTCTCTTCATGAAATATTGATACGAGTCAAGCTTCAGGCATTTCTTCATCCATCTTGTCAAACGCCCTGTGGTAGTCTTGACAGCATGTGCCATGAAATTATCATAGCCATCCATTGTTAATCAGCACCTTCTTTGAAAGAACATGTTATAGCCACACAGAAAGTGACAGATAATAGTCTCGCTGTTTGACTAGGGCAAGTATCTGTGTGGACTGTTGCTTTGGTTGCATCAAGAATGGTCATCGTTCCATTTTAATTTTTTTCATTCAGTTTATATATTTAATGGATGTGTTTGACTAGATGATATTGGCAACAATTGTAATAGTTTTAACATGGTGTGGGAAATTGAAATTTTATCTCCCTGCCTTTTTACTGTGTTTAACCAATAGTTTGTGCACACTTTTTGTTTCCTGGGCTTCTACTGCTTGCCCCTTTCTGCTCTTGCTATATAGCATATGCTCCTTTTGAATGGTCTTTTCCAGTTTATTTGGTCCACTGTAGCTATTTGTCTATGAACAAGTTGTTATATGGATTCATGTTTTCATTTTTGCATTGAGACAGTAATTGTTAAAGCTACATTTGAGACATTTTACTAAATTTCTCTAGCTTCTGAAACAATTTGTAATATAGACCAAGGTAAAATATATACACAAAGATTTGCACAGCTGTGTACATCTTCCCTTTTGAGGAAAGGAGCTATATTTGTGTAAAAAGTTGTATGTTCAGCAACAACAAAGATGGTTTGCTAACACAGAAATATGTACCTTCAACAAATGTAAGCATTCATCAGCTCAGTTAGTGCCTCAACAGAAACAGGACAGTTTGAAACAGCCTACACCTCAAACCCCTCTTTTAAATGTCAGGCTGCCTTTTGCCTGGTTACAAATAATGTGAGTTCAACAACAAACTCAAAATCAACACAAGTCGCCAACAGACATCTGAATTTAGCATGTATCTGCATGTGCATGCACTTGTACTGACTCACCCTTAATACTTTTAAATTAGATGAAATGAATTATCCTGATAGGGAGCATGCAAATGTGGGAATGCTTTCAAAGACCATACTCCACAGCACACAATAGTGACTTGGTGAATGACATTCATAGTAAGGAGATAGCTAAATGATAACTGTTAGGCTTACCAGAGTAACTGTTTTGGGTTACACCCTTCAATAAATTAAAATGGAATGAGATCTCCTTCAAGGGTCCATTCTGGGCTGCATAATCTTAATCCTACATTCCCAGCACTACCCTCTACATTTAATGGTTTCATTTGAAACATGGTGATATATAATAGGGGGTGGTGTCTATTCACAATTTGATGTAACTCCAGTAAATAGTGATCTTGACTGATGGTCTAACAATTGGCCCAGCAGGTTAAGGTTGTGAGCTGTAGATCCTATGGTATAGGTTTGATTCTCTCAGTCCACATTTGCCTACTTTTCGACCTTGAGAAAAATCACTTTAATCACACATTGTTTCCAGGTCACACTGAAAAGGAACTACATGTGCAGTGGGCCTACATGATTAACAATTGGGTATTATTTAGATAATTATTACTATTATTACTAATATAACAGCCTATGTTTTACCTCTCTTGAGGTGACTCATGAAGTTAGAGACTTAGCTTTCTGGGTGTTAAGTAATGTAATTTTTAGAGGAAACTGCCACAAATGCCTGAAGGCATCGGGGATAGTGAAAGTAGTAGCTAAAACTTTCTCAACTAGAAAAAACACCATATTTATTAATTTTTACAAGGCCATTATCAGACCTTTACTGTATTTTTTTTCTATATTTTGCTTTTTATTCTTACAGTAAATCTGACCTTTTACAGCTCCTTAAGCAGGATCAGAAGGTTTGACAAATGGATGTCCAGAGATTACAGCATCTTATTTTACACATCTTAAATTACCAGTACATGATGGGGCAGGACATGCCTAGTTATACAGCATTACACATTGAGTTACACATAGTCAACTTAGGATTGCAATACCAGTGTGGTTCCCAAATCAGTAGACTGCTTCTCTGTGTATTATTCCTGCGAGCAGAGCAAACCTACACAAACAGTATATATGAAAGCCTATATATCTTTGTTATGCAACTGTCTACTCAAGCATACTTGTTACCCTTGTAAATGTACTTCTTTTGAAAATCAATTAAATTTTCTGTTGACATAGGAGTTTGAGTTTAGAACATTAGAGTCTCCATTCTCTGATGGCCTGTGGGCTTAAACATAGGGAATTCATAGCCTATGAACCAATGACTGAGCCACAGACCCTGAAGCTTTTGTCAAACAAATAAACCACTGAATTATCATGCAGTCATGGAGTTTTGTTTTTCTTTGTACCTTAAAATTCAATAAGTCAAGCCTTGCTATTAAAAAAATAAAGGCCTTCAGCAGAACAACATAAATACATTATTTTACTAAACACGACTGAAGCATAAAAGTAGAAATACAAGAGAATAGGCAGGAGCATTTGAAGATTTAAAAATCAAGTGCACTAAAATACTATAATGTTGAAATATGAAGTGCATTGTGCCCATAGCGAGTAAAGCAGGAGATGGATTTTGTGATGGAAGTATTACATAAGAATCTGTGAAATGACTTTGGAGATAAAAAGATTTTAGCTCTGATACAGGCAGCAGAGGAGGGCTAAATATGTGATAAAGACAGTTCTGCCTAAAATATACTGCAATCCTAGTTCAGTCAAATAACATACAGGCATACTCACAAAACAATGACATGTACTGAGACCTTGAATAATGCAAGAACATACTAAAAAATCTAAGAAGTTATGTATGCACTAGTAAAAGAGCACAAAACAAAACAAAGAGTCATTTTAACAAAAATTGACATAAAAGGAAAAAAAGGACACTTGCATTGCAAGGTCCCACATACCACTGAAAATAATAACACTACAAATGTGATCATATGCTGAAAAAATGGCATGCCAGAGACATGGAATTTTAGAAGGAAATTCTTGCATATTTACTTACCTGATGAATGCATTATCTAAAAACAAAAGTGAAAATGAATATGATAACATATGTGAATCCTCCAAATTGGTAAGAAATGCATGCAAGAAACCAAGTAAGGAAATCTTGGATGTCTGGATATAAGTTAAGTAGTACTCAGAAGTGAAAATGTTATGGTATCCGGGATGTCTGGATATAAGTTAAGTATTACTCAGAAGTGAAAATGTTATGGTATCTGGGATGTCTGGATATAAGTTAAGTATTACTCAGAAGTGAAAATGTTATGGAATCTGGGATGTCTGGATATAAGTTAAGTATTACTCAGAAGTGAAAATGTTATGGTATCTGGGATGTCTGGATATAAGTTAAGTATTACTCAGAAGTGAAAATGTTATGGTATCTGGGATGACTGGATATAAGTTAAGTATTACTCAGAAGTGAAAATGTTATGGTATCTGGGATGTCTGGATATAAGTTAAGTATTACTCAGAAGTGAAAATGTTATGGTATCTGGGATGTCTAGATATAAGTTAAGCATTACTCAGAAGTGAAAATGTTATGGTATCTGGGATGTCTGGATATAAGTTAAGTATTACTCAGAAGTGAAAATGTTATGGTATCTGGGATGTCTGGATATAAGTTAAGTATTACTCAGAAGTGAAAATGTTATAGTATCTGGGATGTCTGGATATAAGTTAAATATTACTCAGAAGTGAAAATGCTATGGAATCTGGGATGTCTGGATATAAGTTAAGTATTACTCAGAAGTGAAAATGTTATGGTATCTGGGGTGTCTGGATATAAGTTAAGTATTACTCAGAAGTGAAAATGTTATGGAATCTGGGATGTCTGGATATAAGTTAAGTATTACTCAGAAGTGAAAATGTTATGGTATCTGGGATGTCTGGATATAAGTTAAGTATTACTCAGAATTGAAAATGTTATGGTATCTGGGATGTCTGGATATAAGTTAAGTATTACTCAGAATTGAAAATGTTATGGTATCATGGTATATCTCCTATTGTAAAGAAACTATAAACCTTTCAAAAGAGGTGCGGAGGGACAGCGCTATTACTGTGACCTCTTTGACCATGGTTCAACTAACAACATCTGGCATTGATGGATCTGGCTGCAGGCAGAGGGTCACTGAGAATAATATTGGCTTTCTGCTCCCTGTTGAAAGGATGCAGCCATATTCACTCCTTAGGTGCCAAAGGGCTATATGGTGCTACAGCAGTATTAGTAGTTATTAGGTGAGGTCTTCAGGGTTACCAAGCATTCCTTACCCCTTTAGCCAGTGGCTGTAATGTCAGACTACATTCAGCACTATTAACCCTCCTTGGTCATTGCAGGATTAGTGTATACAGTCTACCCAGGAAGCCACAAATGATGCCTGCTTGGCTCATAATACTACCTTTTATTATTTGCTTTGGTAGAAATGGTGAAAGAATATAAATGCTTGTGTGAGGCATGCTGGGGTTAGGTTGTCAAGCTTGGTCTGACGTCAAAGAAACATTTTTTAAAGATGCAATATCCAACCTAAACAAACTTGTTTTTAGGATACGTTTTGACTGTGGCATAGCCATCAAGTCACTTTTTGTGTAACTATTGGCCTGCACTGCAAGTCTGTTCCTAGACTGACCCCCCCCCCAGTGTATCCCTCAGTAGGAGAATCTCACCATGAGAGATATCCTGTTCTAAGGCAGGGTCTGCTGTGTTATGTTCCTATGCAGGCAATGAGAAAGGTTGCCAGAAAGGCCACAATTTTTCCATGTGGCTTTTTTCTGATCTGTCTTCCCATTCTGTATGCTGATGCTACCCTTACACAGGTGGGCATGCAATGAGAGGAACACAGTAAACATGAGTCCTCCCCCTGGTCATAGGGTAGGTTCTATGTACTGTACCTCTTCTGCTCCTATCCCCAGCCTGTCATATCCAAGGATTATAAAGTTCATAATTGATTACTAGGCTAATGACCCCAGGGGACCTTTTTAAACCTAGCCATCCTTCCTATAGTGAGAATTGAACCCTGTACCTTGTGCCTGTGAGGTAAATACTTTAACCAGAGACAGTGAATAATGCTTGAGCCCATCCCTTCTCCCATCCAAGATAGGTATATGGCAAACCTATCCTCTACTGTGTCAGTCAACTAAGGCTCTATTCAGTCCAGTCACCTGGGCTGTAATCTCTTCTTTATCCTTCTATGGCACCAGTGCCATTTATACAAGCATTGGAAAGTTGTTAATGCTCCAAGGCACAGACATCACTACACTGCTTTGTCCGAGACTAGCTTCCTACCTCCAGGGTGCGATCCAGCTATTTCATTCTATGCACTCATTTCTAGTTTTCTCTTTCTTGTACTCTGTCAGTCTCTTGCCTATTAAACAGGCAAGTTTATTCCTTCACATTCACAAAGCAATGCCCATCTGTCTCCCTTTATATTTCTATAACTGGAAGCAAGACCTTTTCTATTCATGACACAGAATTTTATATACTCTCCCAACAACTATTAGATCGTTCCCTACCAAGGCTGAGACCTGTACCTTCTTTTTGTCAAGCAATATACAAATCCATGCTTCATTAACAGTGGTCTTAACAGTACATCATACGATCCCCAGACAATGTATTTTCAATCCTCAGGTTGCTGTATATGCAACATGCTTTTTTTATTTCTGTATTTCTTTTCATGTGTTGCTGTTGCATTTTATTTTTATTTTGTTTAGTCTGCTAGGTTTCTTCTGCTTTATACGTGTAGCCTACAAACAGTGGAGTTTCCAGTTCCACAAGATTGTATGTAAGACTGCAATTCTCAAACTCAGAAAAACTCACAATATACCGTAAACTGATAAAACAAAATAGAAAGGAGAACCAGAAACTGATGCACCTCACTTTAATAAACAGATTGAGCTCTTTTGTCCAGTACAGTGGACTTCATCAGAATAACATCAGGTCTGGAACACCAAGCTTTATAACATTTAACAACCACATGACCAGAACAATTAGTGAGTTGATGACTACATTTAAAGAATTAGTTTTCATTTAATAACAAATTCACAATAAACACATCTTTAAAAGCATAAAACAAATAACTAGAAAGCAAAATGGTAAAAACCCATTTTTTTAAAAAAAATTGGCACCTTGATTAAAGCAGCTTCAAACTAAATATTAATAGTGGAATAAAACTTGTATAACGGACATTGATTTTACTTTCAGCACACTGCTAATAGAAAACATGTCATTTAGTCTTGGAAAAACAGTTAAATTACATTTCAGCTGCCACCTGAGTTCTTTGTATTCAAGGAATTCATGAAATGGTCCACCCCTGGGTTTTAAATCATCAGGTTCAATGGCAATGTACTTGAAAGAATGAGAAGGATGTTTTTAATATGTTAGTAAAGGGCACTCCTTTCATCTCTTCTGTGAATGTCATATTGGTGTTGATAAATTCTACTTCTTGAGGATTCCAAGATGGTGGTCGTCTAGTTGACACCTTTCACATGAAGCTCCTCACAAATCAGCTAAAAACCGACAATTTAAACAACTTTCAGTGTGGTGTTCTCACAGGATTTGGTCTAGTAAATAACTGTGTATCTGGTTATTAAGAAAAGATCATTCTTCTATCAAAAAATCCAGTCAATTCTCTTTTGTGGAAAAAATTAAACTTCTCTCAGCCTGTGTAGCCTGGGCCACATGCATCCAAGGGGTTTGTAGCTTTGACTGTTTCCTACTGGAGTACTCTCATCTAAGGCATGGCTGGTAACTCTGACACCATGGAAACACAAATTAACAAAGGCCAAATTCTCTTCATTATCATCTCTGGAGAAAGATACAAGTTCTAAAAGACTCAGAACCAATAAACAAGTAGGTGACACTCCAAAAACAAATGCTAAAGAAAAAACTGACTCAAATTTCCATATGGAAGACTTAAAAATGGCTTTACAACCAATTCATTCAGTCATACAAGGTTTTTCTAGTCAGCTTACAGACTTTGGCAAAACATTAAAACAAATAACAGATAGGATGGGCACACTTGAAGGTAAAAATCATACTATGGAAATCCAAATAGATTCAATAAATAAACTTGTGTGCTAAAGATTCACTGCTTACTGAAATACAAGATAAACTCCTGGACTTGGAAGGGAGAAGCCGTCACAACAATATATTAATAAGAGGTTTGCCAGAATCATACGATAACCAAGATTTACTTAAAATCACAAAACAGATTTTTTCATCACTTCTCACTTTAGACAGCGACTCTGAAAACCTAGTAGTAGAAAGAGCACACAGAGCCATACGTTCTCGTCAAGTAACCACTGTACCCTGACTGATCTACACCAAGATTTTGAACTTTCAAGATGCCCAGAAGATTTTGGTTACAGCTCGTAAACACAGACAGTTTGTATGGAATAATCACAAACTCACTTTCTCACAGGATTTACCTCATCAAATTAAGTTAAACAGACAGAAGCTGTCTCCTTACTGTGCTGACCTAATCAAACGTGGTATAAAATTTCAGATGCAATACCCAAATGCATTAACATTTACTTATAAAGACAAGAGACAGTCAGTGAATACTGTGCAAGAAGCGCAAGACACTTTTCTAAAGCTTTTTAAAGTAGTGCCCACCACAACATGAGAAGCTTAACAAGAACTGGTCAATCTCTGGTGGCTTATAAGTCATTGTGCTAATCTAGTTTGATTCATATGTTGTGCATTTGTTATGCCGCTTTTACACTGAATTGTGAAGTACTAAACTGTGTTGAGATGACAATCTTGGCTAGTTATCTTTCATGTTTCGCATCCATTCTACATTTAAAACTAGTGCTTTATGCCAATAGGAACTTTTGTTCAATGACAATTGTAGTGACTGTATCACATCGATCTATCTTTATGAAGGCACGCTCACCTAACATAGACTGTAGCTACGTACATAGCTTATTGTCTTCGACTTACATGGTAGCTGGATGAGACTTTTCTCTGTATTGTAATCCTGCTTACCCTTTAGTTTCGTTTTGTATATTGGAATGCCACAATTGTTTTTTTCTGTGATCATTGCTGAGACCCATAGAGATGACGTTGCCTCTTCAGTCATGCAGAGCACTTTTTTCTATATTCCGGTAAACCTTCAGTTTGACGTGCCTGTCGTGCCTAACATGAACATTAAGACACACTCAAGGTTTAGCTTTCAAAAGAGAAAAGTTGCTAAGAACCATTTATATTCTAGTTATACATTGCTTTTTTCTTTTCTCTATGTTAGAATGTTGCTTTTAATTTGACTTTCATCAGCTACATTAACTTTGTTCAATTATACTTAGTAGAATATTGCATAGTTTGTGTCTGTTTATGCAAAAACAGTGTCGCAGGAATAACTTTCAATGTTAGTTGTGAGGTATGTGTTTGTACAGTATGTACGGTATCAAAGCAGATAGCTTTACTATCTCACATCACTTTATTCTCCACTTTGATTCTCAACAAAATCCTCATGTCCTCCCTACATATGTGTATGTGGGAGGTGATTGGATACTATAGTTTCCTTTCCAGTCCTAAAATACTGTTCTAGGTGAATTGGAAATTCATCATGTTGCCTGCAAGTACACAGGTACATATGTGCACCATGTGATGGATTAGCATCCTATCCTGATTTTATTTTCTCCATCTTGCACCCAATGAGTGCTAGGATGACTTCTAGTTGCCCTGCATTTCTGCATTAGATTACATGGATAATTGGAAAATGAATGCAAGAATTTGTGAAGCTTGTAAGCGAATGAAATATGATATTTAGGGAATAATAAGATTGTGTGTAGAATTGTCTTTCTTAAACACTTCTTAAGTCATATAAACAGTCGTCATTTATATTTATATATGTAGTATGACAGCTACATAAACAGGTGATAAATGGGTACTAATAAAAGTTGAGTCTAATATCCCAGAGTCACAAATAGGTTCATATCCCTGTCAACACCTTTCATATACACATTACATTTAGCGGATACCACAAACTTGTCAATACATTTAATTTTATTTTAAACGCTACAGTGAGAAGGAGAGTTGGTGTGGTGAGGTTTTACTATGATGGACATTTTGTTTTCCATGTTTTTGTATATATGTATAGTTATGTTTAAAGATATAATAGTCCTTTTCAGGACTCTTTATAGAACTGTTTCAGTTATGATATCTATTATGTTAACCAAAGTTAACTTTATTATTTGTGATGATTCATATGTTCCTTCTTTTGTTGTAGACGGGTGGGTAGGCACCGGGTTAGTATGGAGAGAACTGGTTTTGATTTTGGAACTTTTGAGAGGCAGTAACATGCAATATAATTTATACAGTGAGACTAGGTTCAATATTTTCTATTTTTTTAGGATTTTACTAAGTAAAGTATTTAAGATTTTATTGAGTAAACACTTAAGTAGATACATAGACTTAAAGCAACTAATGTAATGTCTTTATATATTGATTCTTGGAATGTCAGAGGGTTACAGAACAAAACTAAGAGATCACTACTATTTCATTTAGTGTTCAAATCTCAGGCCAGTATTTGTTTTCTGCAGGAAACACACATGCATAGGGATGACTGGAAAAAAGAAAACAATAAGAAATGGGCTAAAATGATAATTGCAGCCGGGGATTGCTCTAATTCAAGAGGTGTGGCAATTTTAGTCAAAAACAATATCCTAGGTAATATTACAAACATAAATTATGACGCAGATGGTAGATGGTGTTATTTCTCTTCTTATTTTTCTAACATTGATAAACCACTCTTGTTTTTTAATTTATATAGTCCTTGTGACCACCAACATATTTTCTTTATTCAGATATGTAATATTCTTTCATCTTTCAAGGATCATTATATTATTATGGGTGGGGATTGGAATGCCATTATTAATCCTGATATTGATCGTACTAGTAGATCAATCTCATATAATCACCAAGCATCTATTGCCCTAGAAGAATTAATGTTAGACCTCAACCTTATAGATCCCATTACCCTCAATGTACATACTGACAGGAAAGATAGATATACATATTATTCTAAATGTTATAATGCATGGTCAAGACTAGATTTTTTTCTTGTTTCTGTTTTTCTTATGCATCAAAAAATTGAATACTTCATGGAGCCTAGATTTTTATCTGATCATTCAAGGATATCACTTAAGATTAGCTTTGATATAACGAGGCCACGCATATATACACAAAATAGATGGACATTTAACAACAACCTTCTCTTGAATAAGAATATCCATGTTATAATTACTGAGATTATACAAGAAATGTTTTCCAATCTTGATACATCAGACATTCCATATGATGTTCAATGGGCTGCTTGCAAGGCAAACCTTAGAGGAGAGTTAATTAGCAAGGCTTCTTATCTTAAAAAACAGTATAGAAATAAAGAATCCTTGTTAAAACTAAAAATCCAATTAGAAAACCAGCACAGATTGAATCCTGATTCTTCTATATATCTACAAATTTTTGAATTCCAGAAAGAACTTTTACTACTACACCAACATAATCTCTCTATAATAGAACAAAGGCTCTTAGCTACTTATTCTGAATGGGCTCAAGTCCCCTCTAAAGTTCTCGCCAGAATAATTAAAAATAATCAGTCCTTACCTAGAATAGCACCCATACACTATAACAACAAGATATATAATACGGACTTAGAAATTATGCATCTTTTCACTACCTTGTTTTCAGATGTATAGTCTAAAGAGCCTGACCCTATGACTACACAGCATATTGAAAGTTTTATATCTTCCATTAAATTCCCACTACTGAATGATCAACAAAGGAAAACACTATTGGCCCCTTTGAGATCTCAAGAAATTTCAGAAGCCATTGACAGGATTAAAACTAATAAATCCCCAGGTCTGGATGGATTTACACCAGAATTTTATAAGACTCACAAGTCAATTCTTGTACCTTTTCTTCTTAAAGATTTTAACTACATAAAAATAAATGGTATATCAGATTTACATTGGAATGTCTCAAAAAACATATTAATTCTAAAAAATAATAAAGACAAAACAGATCCTAATAATTATAGACCTATCTCCTTAATTAATATTGACATTAAAATTTTAGCCTCACTATTAGCTGAGAGATTGAAAAAAGTTCTAACATCATTAATTTCCCCAGATCAATCAGACTTTATGTCCCACAGGCATGTATGGGACAATACTTTATCTCTAGATGCCTTTATACACTTCGCAAAAAAGATAGAAATCCTATATATGCACTGATCCTTGACGCTTCGAAAGCTTTTGACAGAGTAAATTGGGACTTTCTTTTTTGTACTATGTCTTGCTTTAAAATATCTAATACTTTTATTGATTTTATTAAAGTTTTATATAAAGATTCTTCCACCTTTCTTCATATCAATAGAAATGCCTCTAAGATTATAAAAATCACTAATGGTACGAGACAGGGATGCCCATTATCTCCTTTTCTTTTTAATCTATACTTAGAGCCAATGTTATTATATATAACACAAAACACTTTTCACAAGATTCCCAAAATTTTAAATACTGAGGTGCCCTTTTCTGCATTTGCGGATGACTTGGTGATATACCTCCAAACACCTAGTACAGACCTTGTGAAAATAATCAATATTATTAATAAATTTTCACAGGCCTCTGATTATCAGGTGAACTCTCATAAAACTTTCATCTTTCCTATAAATCCATCTGCCCATAAACCTCACATATTTTCAGATTCCCCTTTTTCTTTCACCTATGCAATTAAATACCTAGGTACTCAAATTGAGCATAATGGTCTTTCTACATTTCAAAATAATATTCACAGAGTATGGTCATTAATAGTTTTAGATTTACATAGATGGGAATTACTTAATATATCACTCTTATCCAAAGCAGCGATAGTCAAAATGAATATACTCCCTAGACTCCTATTTCAATTTAATGCCATAGACAAGATTATTCCTAAATCTTTCTTTACAAAAGTCAAAAGGAATTAGCTAGATTTATCTGGTCTCCTAAGTCAGTCAGAATATCATATCTTAAATTATCGTTTCCTAAAAATAAAGGAGGCCTAGGTCTTCCGAACTTTTACATGTATTATTTAATTATTTCGGCTAACAAACTACACACCATTGTGAACTTGAAAACTGATAGGTATAGGCAGTACCCCATTTGGACCAAATTATGGCATCAATACATTTCAAGTAAAAATATTAACCCAATTGCTCTTCCTTTCCTTTCTAAGGAAGCTGCTAACATTCTGAAAAATTCCAAACCCTTAAAACAAAAGATCAATTATTTTCAAGAATTAATAAAACTCATTAATCTAGATAGCATTTTTTCAACTAACACAACCTTTACACTTAAATCTTAATATCCAGTTTAATAATGTACCTTTTAATCTTTCTAAATTTCCACTTATTCAAAGTTTCACTGTGTGGGACTTGCTACAATATAATGATTTATCTCTCTCTAACCTACGCATAAAGCTGAAAGCAAATATTAATTACATTACTATACTATGTCAATTGAGAGATAGCATCATTGTGAAATTTGCTCACATTAAAGTAAGTATAAATTATTTTACAAATCTTACAACTGTTATACAAGCTCTAACATTACCACAGAAGATGTTATCTAAATCTTATAATCTGGTTAATCAGATAATACATAATAATACTTGTCTATTTTCTGATTATTGGGATAAACAGAATGTCCATTTGTCTTTAACTCAGAAACTTTCAGCCATCAAGGATACTTTAGACTATTCCCCATTCAAGAAGCTTTTTTATACCCAGTTAATGATATTTAATAATGCATATCATACTCCTTCCAAACTTAACAAGTTTGACTCCGGAATTCCCTCCTCATGTTCTTGCTGTTCTTCTTTTAATGCTGATCTCTTACATATTTTGTGGTCCTGTCAGCACTCACATAAACTTTGGACCTCCCTTAAAATCAGATTACAAAAAATGGGATACCAAAAATCCACACTATCCTGGGAATTAGCGATTCTTCATATTCCAATTATTCATCTATCAAAATTTGATACACATGTGTTAGTTTATATTTGTTCATTCATTAAGTTTTATATTACTAAAAATTGGTTAGACCGCACCAAACTAAATTGGAATAACTTTAGAACCTTAGCCTACTCTTATATTTCAGCTCAGAAATTACTGGTGAAGAGTCCAAAGAAGTTAGCTCTTAACAATAAAGTCTTAGAAAAGGTATTACACATCTTGGATAATGTTTAATAATCTCTGTCATTTTTTTTTTTTTTATAGTTTTATTAACCTAGCTCTTTCTCACTTACATTTACATGCATACTCCTTTATATACAGGCTTATATACTTTGTTGCCTCTGGTTTAACATATTCATACTTTGTATATAGTTATGTTATAGTTGTCCTGGTTGGAGTTCTTGCATTTACATTGTTATAGTCTTGCATTTATACTTGAACTCCCATGCTCTTATATCCAATGTTCATTTTGGTTATTGTGTTCTTGTTGTATTGTAAATATGCATATATTAATAATTCAATAAAAAGTTTTTTGAAAAAAAAAAATTCTACTTCTTAATGTCCTTTTAGTTTCTCCAATTTAGAAACAGACAGACATTTGGCACTTAACAACATATATAATCATTTTGCTATCACAGTAATACTTGTGGTTAAGTTTGATTACACCGAAGCCTTCAAGGAAAAGGCAAGGTGCTTTCAAAATATATCTCCATTGTGAACAGTGGCCACACTTTCCATGACACCATTATACTTGGCCACATGGGGTTACTCAAGTAGGGTTTTGAAACACATGTTCTTTTTATATATTATTACTACTTTTTCCCCCACCTTACTAAAATACTCCTGGTCAGCCCCAAAATTCTTCAATTTTTACATATAATTGTTCGAATATTGTCAAGGTGCAGGTACTATGGTAACAACAATGCTTTCTGAAAATGCCCTGGCTGTAAATTGCAGTCGAGTCACAAACCCTAGTTACACATGGGCCACTATTTACAGTCCCTAACAAAGGGGAAAAGTGCCCCTGCTGTCTTTTTTCTCTCAACTTCTCTAAAAAATGGAAAAAAAACAGTAATAGTATATAAAAAAGACATTTATTTCAAAACCCTCATTGAGCAATTCCATGTGGCCAAGTATAATGGTGTCATGGTGAAGTGTGGCCGCTGTTCACAATGGAGATATATTTTGGAAGCATCTTGGCTTTTTCTTGAAGGCTTTGGTATAATAAAACTTAACCACAAGTATTACTGTGACAGCAAAAGGATTATATATGCTGCTAAGTGTCAAATGTGTGAATGTTTTTATATTGGAAAACCTAAAGGGTATTGAGAAGTATTTATCAACACCAATATGACATTCACAGAAGGAATGAAAGGAAAATCCTGTGCAAACATATTAAAAAACATCCCTCTCATTCTTTCAAATATGTTGGCATTGGCCATGTCGATTTAGGACCATGTGATGAATTCTTCGAATACAAGGAACTCAGGTGTCAACTGAAGTATAATGCTACTGTTCTCCCAGGACTAAACAACATGGTTTCTATTAACAATATGCTGAAATTAAAAACAATATTTGTTATATAAGTTTTGCTCCACTGCTAATATTTAGCTTGAAACTGCTTTAATCAAGGTACAGATTTTTTTAAAAAAATGGGTTTTTACCATTTTGCTTTTGAGTTATGTTTTATACTTTTAAAATGTGTTTGTTGTGAATTTCTTATTAAATGAAAAAGTTTCTTTAAATGTATTTACTAACTCACTAATTGCTCTGGTTGTGTGATTGTTAAATGTTATAAAGCTGGGTGTTCCAAACTTGGTGTTATTCTGATGAAGTCAACTGTATCTGGACAAAAACACTAAATCTGTTTATTAAAGTAAGGTGCATCAGTTTCTGGTTCTCCTTTCTATTTTGTTTTATAAGACTGAAATTCTAATTGCTTTTGTGAATTCAGTAACTATGTCATGGCTGCAAATGGAAACTAGTGAGTCAGGTCTGTTTAAATGATTTATTAAATAAATGCATATAACCTAGACAGAAAGGGCTTTCATGCAAAGAACTGTTTCCCCTTTATTTCTACTAGACAGATGTTTGGAAGGGATATGAGGAAAATTAGTTTAATCAACAGCAGGAAAATTACTACTGCAGCTACTGAAGTAAATGCAGATTAAAAGTTGTCAGTCAATACATAAGAGATCTCACTTATTCTTCAACAAGAAGGTAAACTGATTTTGTAAAAAAGCTGATATTGCACATAGATTATTATACTGAAAAATGATGAAAGGGATGGTGGAGGAAAAGTGAAAAAAGAAATGTAGAGAAAACAAACTAACAGTCAAGTATGCTGTTAAGCATTAGGATATTACCCATATCAGCACAGACAGTCTGGCATAAATATTCTTACCTTTACACATCATTGCTGCATGCTGAATTTCAAATACTGTTGTTCTACGAGAAAATTTTAGACACTGATGTCTACTATATTTAAACTTAGCTGAATTTTCTCAAGAGAGTCAATCATATACTTTCGTATTCTCCGCAGTCATTCTAATTGACCCTTACATAAATAGATACACAGCTTATACTTATTAGTAATGCAAAAACTTGCATTTTCAAATTTCCCTTGGTTTCACAAACAACTTAATACTCAATTAAAAATAGCTCAAAAGTCACATATTAACTATTTATTTTAAGTATTAAAATTAATCAAGAATTGTCTCCTAGGTGTAGTTACACAATGATTGTGGAAGCAACTGGATTGAGACAATGCAGCACACACATTTTCCAAAACATGCCTTAATTTTTGTACCACATATAGAATAACTTTATTTTCATACTTAAAATCTGTGAATACCGATACCAACCTGGAACATTGTTTTTTTTATACTAAACTCTTTACAAACCACCAAACCTGTTCAATGTCAAACATTCTATTGACCAACATTTTACATGTTTTTAGTAAATTATAAGCAAAAAATCACATAAATATTTAGATCAAATAAACTGGAAAAAAGTGGATGAAGTTCAAAGATCATGCTTTATTTCATGCATTAATGCTACATGCACAAGCTTTATTTCCTGTTGCTGGGTTTCCTTTTAGCTTCCCACTCTCAAATATGTCTTAACAGGTTTGCTGTTAACTTTTCTTAACTAAATGAGCATGGTAAAAAGGGCATTTTTTAGATAAAAGTGTAGCCAGATGCTTTTTCCATTAGTTATAAAGTGGTACATATTTAATGAATGAGCTGCATGATTCAACAAATGGCTTCTTGAATTTAATATCGCAGTTTCATTTCCCAAAATGACAAGTCCCTGAAGAATTTTTCTTCAGTCTGTGACAATGCAAGATTGTATTTAAGTGTCTTGCAGCAGGATGTTTCCTTTTCCTCTGTTGTTTTTCAATGGAGGAGATAGTGGTTATAAGTACTGAAGGAGCAAATCCCCTCACATGGCCACTGGCATTTTTTTTCTTTTCTTTTTTCTTTTGTTACCCAAATCTTTGTTAGATATATTTTGATTATTTCTCATTCATAGGATCATTGGATCATAGGAGGTTACTAAATTAATGGCCCTGGGGCCTTTCCAAGCCTAGCCAAGAGTTCATCCCAAAAAAGAAACTTCATTCAGCACCTATCATCCCTGTCAGTGAGGGACAAAGGTGGAACCACTGGGACAAGTATGTGGCTTTCCATCCACTCATCAAGGCTGCACTTGAAGAGGGACAGGGAGGTACTCTGTTTGACATGTATTGGAAGTATATTACAGAGATGGGGCAGCCTCTGGCAGACAAACCTGTCGCTCCAACAGATTTTGTTGATGTTGCATATTCAGTTTAGTCCTTTCAAGCGGGTAATGCGTGAGGAGTTAGACTTATGGATATGGAGCATCTCTAGTAGGGCAGGGTCTGATCTTGCCTTGTAGGTGAGACACAGATCACCTCTGAGTAATCTGTACAATACCAAGTAGAGTGATAGTAATTTGAGCCTATCCACATAGGACAGGTTTATGTAAACCATGGATTCTCTTAGTAATGTATTTCTGTGGCCTTTCCAGTTGTTGCAGGTGTTTGGAGAGGTACATACCAAACTGGGCGTTTCACTCAATTATAGGCCTAATGAAGGAATAGTTCAGAGAGGTAATAACCTCCATTTTTCTGGATGCAGTCCCTTTACTTATGAGATGAACCAAATAAAAGACTTTTTTGACCACTGCCACTATATGATGGTCGAATGCGAGATTGTTGTCAACCTGAGTATCCAGGTCTCTCACCACAGGTTGTGTGCTTACGGGGTTTCCGCTGATGTGGTAATCAGTAGGAGCTATGTTTTTGCCAAATGGTATGATAATACATTATTTTGCATTTAACTTAAGCCCATGACATTGGCACCAGTCATTTGAGACCCTCTTGCAGTATGTTAACATCATTTGTGGAATCAATGACAGCACCCAACTTACAGTCATCTGCAAACTTGGTCAGCCTCAGGTCCTTTGTCTTTGCCTGTACCTCCGAGAGGTAGATGCCAAAATAGTAAGGGTCCCAGTACAGATCCCTGGGGAACACCACTAGTGACAGGTCTGCTCTCAGAGGTGGTGGCACCTATTTTGACCTTGTGGGTCATATCAGACTGCCAGTTGACACCCACATGATGAGATAGGGATTTACACCAGCTTGTGTTAGCTTTTCAATGATGTCTGAGTGGGGGATTGTGTTAAAGGCCTTGGCCAAGTCAAAGTCAGCTCTATGTACTGACTTTCCCTCATCCAGGGACTTGGGACAGTGTCAAAGAAGTCAGCTTGTATCATCAGGCAAGATCTGCCCCTGATGATTCCAAATTAGGTGGGGTCAAGTGCTTGGAGATTGCCTATCTCCTTGTTTATGATATCCATAATAATACATTCCATGGCTTTGCATATCAAACTTGTCAAGCTAATGGGGCAATAGTTTCCCAGGTCAGTAGTGGCACCACCTTTGTGCAAGGGGATGACAATGGCAGTTCTCCACTCTGCTGGAAGGAAGCCTGTAATTAGGCTGTGGTTGAATATTGTGCTCAATGGCGAAGCTAGTTCTTGCTGGAAATGGTGCAGAATACAGCCTGGGATACTATCAGGTCCCATGGAAGCTGTGTCCTTTGCCTTGGATAGGGCTTTTAACACTTGATTTACTGAGATGTGAGGTGCAGGACAAGTATCAGGGATGTCGAATGGGCGTTTGGCGGGATTAGGGGGGGGTGAAGTTTGCACTGAGCCTATCAGCTAGCAGGTTGGCTAAGTCAACAGGATCAGTGTAAGTGGCACTGTTAAGTATTAATTTGGAAGAAGCCTAGGCTTTTCCCTGGAGGTTCCTGACATAGCTGAGGAAGGCTTTGTGGTTTCCCTTTGTTTTGGAGGAAAGTTTCAATTCATAATTGGCTTTGACGGTTTTCACTAGTGATCTAATTTGCTTGTTGAGGCTGAGGAGGGAGTTTTTCCAGTTTGGAATGTGTTCTTTTTTACCCTTGGACAACAGCTTCTTCCTTTTGTTGTAAAGCCTGTTGATAGAGGATGTCCGCCAGACAGGTTTGTGTTTCCTTGAGGAGCAGGTTTTAGTTCTGTTGGGTATGGCTGAGTCTATGCAGTTGTACAGGTGCTTGTATACTGCATTGGTATACTGTTCAGCATAGTTGTCTGCATCCTCTGAAGGGGTGGTGATGTGAAGCTACTGATACCCTCCATTAAGAGGTTGTAGTCAGCTTTTGAGAAGTTTTTTTGGCCTGGATATGGCTGGGGGTAGGTGGGTGGGATAAAAACTTCGAATGAGACAGACCAATGATCTGATCTCACCAGGGAAGGACATACTGTGGGAGTGGTGCAGTGGTCACCCATGTTGGTGAGAACCAAGTCCAGAATGTTATCTCCACTATGTGGGGGATGAGACGAGCTGGTCTAGTGCATTAGAATTGATGAAGTCAAGGAATCAATGGGTGAGTGCATTAGTGCAGGAATAGTTCACCGTGTCTGTTGTGGGGTAGTCAAAGTCACCAAGGATCAGGGTGTTAGTGGGTACCTTGGTGGAGTCAAGTAGGTCTAGGGAAGAGGAGTGGGTGTCCTGAGTCATGGACGGGGGTCTATAGCTGGCTATAACTTGGATGTGCATCTTGCCAACTGTCAGTTGCACCTGGAGAATTTCAGTGCATCAAGCTGGAAAACCAGTATGGAGGTGTGCCTGTCCTTAATGAAGACAGAGACTCCACCACCCTTAGTCTTTCTGACCTCATTTTGGGGTCAGAAAGAGAGGAATGAGGTATAGGTTGGTAAGGCAGGGGTGCTCTCCTCAGCCCTGAACCAAGTTTCTGTGATGGCACAGACATCAGCATATTCCAGTGTGAGGAGAGTCTTCAGTGAGTGCATTTTCTGGTTAAGGCTCCAAGCATTAAACAGCATTACCATCAATTTGCTTTTTGACATATCTTTTATGTTGGAAGATTTGTCTTTGGGACATAGCCTAAAAAAGGCATAATGGGGTAGGCAAGAGCCTTGGCCAGGATCTGGAACCCAAATGGGTGACAGGTGGAGGCCATCTCTGGCAAATCATCAAGGCTTGTAAAGCATGTCATCTCAGGCAGAGTTATACTGGATCCCATTGGAAAGACACCAGAAACTAAGCCAATTGTTGAAGTCAATTATTTTTTGTTGGTATTGTGGTATCATTCTTGGTGAAGGTAGGATGCTGCTTAGGGCTAGGGTCATACCTGCCTGGGACACATACTCAGAGAGCTCAATCATGTCTCTCTTCATATAGTTCAGGGAGGTATCTCACAAGTCATTCACATCAACATGGATAATGACAGAATCATACTTGTACCTGTTGTGGAGAGACTTAAGTGTGGGTGTGATGTTGTGGATTATGCCCCTGACAGACAACTGACCGTGATTTTCTCCTTGTTGATAAGTAAAAAAGCACAATGGTTCCACCACAGCACACCTTTAATAACATCAAAACAGGGTAAGCGCTTTCACGGATGTTCTCCGCTTCATCAGACCATACAATAATAAAACAACATAATGATACAACTATTTAAATACTGAATAGCCAATGAAAAAACTATTAGCTAACAAGCAAATGTAACCCATTCATATCATACTGTCAATAAACAGCTAATCTATATATAAAAACATGTAAAGAGAATAAGGACCATTATTAAAGTATTATAAAGGTAGTAGTACATAAAATCTTAAAGCCTGTTAAAACATATAAAATGGCATGTGTCACATATATGGACAAAAGTGACTAAAATGGACATGTTGTAATAAATAATGCAGGACTTGTTCAGGAATATCTATATATAAAAAAACAACACTAGCATCTAGATCAAATCAATGTTTAAGAGCTCTAGCTTTAAGAAATGGTTTCAATGAAACGTTACTATTCAGGCCTGGGGACATGTCAGCCTGAACACTTATAATCCATTTCTGTTCCACCACTTTGGTTTTATTACTGAGATCCCCACCTCTCATACTACTGTGTAGAACCTCCAAAACAAAAAAATAAATAAACTTATGTCTGGGACCTTCTTTGGCCACATGCATAGCCAGCGCACTGGTTTCTTTAGCATTCCTGATATCTCTAAGGTGTTCAAGGATTCTATCTTGGAATGCTCTATTGGTCTTACCTATATAAAAAGAGAAACATACAGTGCAAAAACAGAAGTAAACAACATTTTTTGTGTGACAGTCAGCATAAAAGGTTGTATCTATCTCAAAACCTAGCTGTGGATGTAAAAAATAACCACCAGCATGTATGCATACACAAGCTGTGCATTTCCTACAGGCATAAGTTCCTATTCTCTCAGACTGAACGTAACCCTGGTGGCATAATGGTCTATAGCAGAGCTGGTTCTTGAAAGATCTGTTGTTTCCAAATGTAAAGTTGGGTTGATGGCCTATCACTCCTTTCAGTTCTTGGACTGTCAAAAGAATATCCCAGTTATTTCTAATTACATCACATATCATGCGAATATTACTCACAAAGGTCAAAGGCATCCTTATAACCACCTCAGTGTCAGTTGTGGTACCAATTAGAGTGTTAACATCACTTACAGCACTGGTCTGGGCACTGGATGAAGTATTCTCAAAATAGGGTCGACATCTCCCCCTCCTCTCTTTCCAAGCTTCACTAATTTGAGTATCAATAACTACACATTTGTAACCCCTTTCAATGAATTCTTCCATAAGTGTGGCCCAAGACTGAAGTTAACTTGGCATCATCACTATGAAGACGCATCATACAAAACATTTGCCCTCTTAAAACATTAAGCTTGGTGTGGTTAGGGTGCATGCTGCTATTGTGTACTACATTATTCCACCTAACACTCTTCCTATACAGAGTGGTGGATACAGAATCTAAAACATCTTTACTCACTTTCACATCTAGAAACTCTATCTCTTCTGATGAGTATTTATACATAAATTTAAAAAAATCATTTAAGCCATTCATGTAATGCAAAAATTCTATTAACTGTTCTTCTGTATCTTGCCACAGCAAAAAAATGTCATCCACAAAGTGCTTATACCATTTTATTGAAGCACAACGTCTGTTATTAGAGATGACATATTTAGTCTTCCAATTAACAAGTGACAGATTGGTGTAGCTATTAGCACAAGCGGTGCCCATAGCCACGCCAACCTTTTGAATGTAATAGGTGTCACTGAAAATGAACGCATTGTTCTCAAGGATGATCTCAAGGAGGGTGCAAATGAGTTCCACCTTGCCAGTAGGAATATTACTTCCACAAAGCACTTCCCTAACATTTTCTATGCCTCAACTGTTAGGGATGACAGTAAATAAAGAGGTTACATCCAATGTAACAAAAAAGCAAGGGCCCACTATAGCATCAAGATGGTTGCTTAACTCATTGAGAAACCCCTTGGTATCTTTCAGAACAGTTTGACAATTATCCAAAACTGCATGAAGGCTCTTCTCTACAAATATTGAAAGTGGTTCTGTTACCAGCCTCTACTTGATACTATGGGTTGCATTGGAGGATATTCTAAATTCTTATGTACATTGGGGAGGCCATACACTATGGCAATCACTGGTTGGTCGACTTTAAAATATTCAAACAATGGCTCAGATATTAATCTGGTTATTAATAAGTCAAATACATAGAACTGTACCTTCTCAATGACCCCTTTTGGTATAGCACAGGATATAGGAGTATGTGTCTACATAACTTAGTAGGTTCGACATACTCATTATATACGTATCTTTATCCAGTACAACAACCCCCCCCCCCCTTGTCTGCTGGTCGTGTCTCAATACTATTCATGTGTTTAAGTTCTAACAAAGCCTGCCTCTCAGCACTTGACAAATTAATAAATCCATTACTTTGCTTGTCAGCAAACTTTTCTCTAAGTTGTTTGTCACAGACATCTATAAGCAATTCAATAATTGAATTTGTGGGGGGAACAAAAGTGCTGGGCTTCTTAAAAATATATTCATTTTCCATAGTGTTACAAAAAATTGTTTTTAACGTTAAAGTCCTGCCAAATAATTTTAAGTCCTGTAGCACATCTACCAAATTGGCTTTCTGAGCCGGAACAAATGTCAAACCTCTATTCAAAACTAAAAAGTTGCACTTCAGTCAATATGGAGGAAATATTGTATACTAGACCTGTTTTGTCCTCTTTCCCGTTCTCGTCACCTCTTTCTCGTTGTGTAATCGTCTTATCCTGGGATTTGTGTATCGATTTCTGAATCTCCCTCTAATTGGGAGCAGATCCTTCAACAAAAAAAAGGGATTGTGATGAGGTAGGTAAAGCAAAGCTCTGCTCAGCACTTGTAGGACTCTTTCATGGCATCATATTAGATTTCTGCCTAACGGCAACATCATTGCTCACAATAGCAGCAAAACTGCTGCCTGCAGTATTCACATTCACGTTGTTGGTGTTTATGTTAAACTGGTTCTTCTCTATCTTTTTAGATGCAGGCCCATCTCCTGATGTAGCTTTCATAGCCACAGGAGTCTGTGGTGGTTGCTGAGTCAAACTGTTCTGAAAGATATCAAGGAGTTTCTCAATGAGTTAAGTAACCATCTTGATGCTATAGTGGGCCTTTGCTTTTTTGTTACATTGGATGTAACCTCTTTATTTACTGTCATCCCAAACAGTTGGGGCATAGAAAATGTTAGGGAAGTGCTTTGTGGAAGTAATATTCCTACTGGCAAGGTGGAACTCATTTGCGCCCTTCTTGAGATCATCCTTGAGAACAATGTGTTCATTTTCAGTGACACATATTGCATTCAAAAGGTTGGCATGGCTATGGGCACAGTTTATGCTAATAGCTACGCCAATCTGTCACTTGCTAATTGGGAGACTAAATATGTCATCTCTAACAAAAGACATTGTGCTTCGATAAAATGGTATAAGCACTTTGTGGATGACATTTTTTTGCTGTGGAAAGATACAGAAGAACAGTTAATAGAATTTTTGCATTACATGAATGGCTTAAATTATTTTTTAAAATGTACGTATACATACTCATCAGAAGAAGTATTTTTTACATCCACAGCTAGGTTTTAAGATAGATACAACCTTTTATGCTGACTGTCACACAAAAATGTAGTTAACTTCTGTTTTTGCACTGTATGTTTCTCTTTCTATATAGGTAAGACCAATAGAGCATTTAAAGATAGAATCCTTGAGCACCTTAGCAAGCAGGTAAATGATTAGCAGAATATGAATGCACTGAAGCACAAACTATATTTGTGACAATATAATAAAGGCAAGAGGCTGAGGCTTTGTTTTCCTCAATAGTTCCTTTTTAGGCAATGCCAAATTGAAAAACCAAATGGCATAGCAAAATCAACTCAGCAGAACCTCAAGGTGCTGCTGATCCATGCCTGGAGCCTAAAGAAAACAAAACAAAACAAAAAAAAAACACACTCCCTCCAAGCCACCTTCACTCTTGAGAATACCGACATTTGTGTAGTTACTGAGAGATGGTTTAAAGCAGTAGAGAGTACACCGGCATTGCACAGTTTCAATGCCTAAAGGTGGAGATGTCTTAATATACATCAATAGCAAGCTTACCTCTGAGGTGGTCAGACAGGATGACGTGCTAGAGTTCATCCACATGCAGGTCACCACAGACAAAACTCCTTACCCTATACTAGACCATTATAGGTCACCCTCCATATCCCAAGAAGCTCAAAATTCATACTTGGACCTACTGGAGAGACTTAAAGGAGAACAACGGGTTATTACAGTACATTGCTCAACCTGCTTGTTTCTCTATTTCCCTCTTACTTGCTCCTGCCTAACAAAATCCTCAATATAACTTTAAAAAAAAAATCCTACTGTTTTACCTCCTAGGCACTCTGCCTTTCCGTACTATTTACTTCCTTTTTCAGTCTGAGTTTTCGCGCCGTAAAAAAAAAACCTGTAGCTGGCTCTTGAGTACTGACGTCAGGACTACTGTACTTCTGCAGTAGTTACTGGGCAGTTTCCTCCCACAGACTGACGTCAGCACTCCCATATTTGCATGTGCCATTGAACTGTACAATGAACCTCCCATTTAGTGATGTCAGAACTGTTGGTTCCAGCCCACTCCATTAGCCTAATAAAAATGAATAGGTGCAATGTGGAACTCCTTTTCTTTCTGTGTGTCAGAACGACTGCATTTTAGTGATGGACTTCATCAACGCATTGGATTGTCTGCATCATCTCAGCCATTATTTCACTTTTTTACCAAGGTAAGTCTTTCTAATCAAGAATGCTACAGGGCTTTTTTATGTTTGCTTTTAGAGGTAGCCATGTATTATTCGCATTTAAACTGTTATTAGAGTGTGGTCATGTTTTTGAGGGTGCCACGTGCTTCAATGGTTGGTTGTGCTTCACTGCACTGCTGCTGTTTTTAGTAGAATGAATAGCTTTTAATGTGTTACTGTTGCTGTATTCTCTTTGGGTGTACTGGTCAATGTTCTACTGCTACTGTTTTTATCTGCTTTTTCGAATTTGTGTGTGTGTGCGCTGAAGTGCGGTAAGTGCTTAGTTTAATTGGAGTAGTGTGCATGTGTGTGAATGCCTGGAGTCACTGTATGTGTTTGTCGTAGCTGAGTCTGTCGTTTACATTTTTGTTTATTTTTTTTTTCCTAGTTTCATTTCGTTTTGGCTGCCCATTAGCACAGTCAAGCTAAGCTCTCCGGTTATTAAACTTACTTATGTTTTGTGTGTTTTTTTTAAGAAATACTTCTTATCTTACGCCGTTTGTTTTTATTTATTTCTTTACCTATAATCATGACATCTATTCGTTTGTGGGCCATACACTACCCGGAACAGAGGATCAGCTAAATGACACTTGAATGGAGGTTATATATAGTTTATGTAATCTGAAAGCGATGTTTTGTATTTCATTTTGTAGTTTACGATGTTTAACAATGACATCAGCGAAGAGGGTATGGAAGCGTTTCCAGTGCTGTGGTAGAAAGCAGGCTAGAAATATGCTGTAGATGGTACAGTGTAGTTTGTGATGGAAGGCATGGTCCTGTTGCTTTGCCCCCCCTCCCCCCTTAGATATGGAGGATTGAGAGTGGGGGGAGGATACTGACTTTCTTAATCCCAGGGGAAGGGCTGTTTTATACCAGTCTGCAGAGTGTACCATACTTTAGGCCTGCATAATGTGTTAGAAATCTGTACATAATGGCGAGTGAGTAGTTGATGCTGCTGCCCCCCCCCTCTTCCTGGGGGGAAGAGATAATTATGCATCCAACTGCAGAGAGTACTCCAGACTTGGTACGCAATCTGTGGGAGAAATTAACTGGTGATATGGTCATTCTTGGTAGGTAAGGCAGGTGTACAGAAGTTTGCCAGCCAGTAAGGGATGGGTTGGGGAAAAGATAAGTATTCTGACCATGCAAGGCGACTAGCATCTACTCTCCCTTTCTAATGTTTTGTATGTCAGGAAGTGGTGGAGACTGAAGTAACTTAATTGGGCATGTTGTTCATGGCTGATGGAGGAATCAACAAAGTATATAAAAACTGTAAGGGTTAAAATGGGGATTCTGTTCTTGGTGGTGTCATGTCACTTGTGTACCTTTGGTACTGATATAGAATATGCGAAGGCAAAATCTTTTGTGTGTATAAATGTTGCTACAATATGCTGTTAAGCATAATTGTCACTGGTGCACTTAAAGTAAAAGTGACTGCAACATTTGTTTGAAAATAAATGCATGATGTTATTTTAACTGTATAGCATTTGTGTGCACACAAAAAGTGTCCAGGAAATCCTGTTATTTACCTTCAAGACACTGACATACTTGCTGAATGTTGGTTGACTAATAGAAAATGGATAAGAAATTTGTTGATAAATAGGGATTGGGAGAAGGGGCCATGTTGATATTTTGAGTATAGATATGAAGGGGAAAAAACAGTATTAGAGTAGATTTCAGTTATTGATTTACAGGTGATACTTTTTGGCCTCATGGTTCTGATTCTGTTGTATTTCTGTTTATTGTACATTAACTAAGATTTCTAAAGTTTATTTTCTGATGTGTATAGTGGGTGTAAGCTCATTAAGCTATATTGATTAAATCTGATGTGTATTTTAAAGTGGGTTAGATAAAGTGTTTTAACTTTGTTTTTTGCTTTTGGGGAGATCTTGTTGTTAGTCTTATATTTGTAGATTTGTTAACGTTTCTGTAGAAATATTGACAGTTAAACATTTGAGATGCTCAAGATGGAAGAACATTTGTGTGCCAGTATGTAAAATGAATTAAGCTTGAAAAGACCTGCAAATGTCCTTCTGAAGTGACCTGCTGATGTGTATTTTTTCATTGTCTCTGATTATAAAAATAAGTGTTTTTTTTTTTTTTACTCTGAAGTACCCGCTGGAATATCTTTTGACTGGAATTTCTTACCAGCTAACCTGAAGAACACTTGAGTTAGTAAAGCCTAAATAGGTAAATAAAGATCAAACTTTGCAATTAAAAATATAGTTGATGCAGTATGGACACTTGAGGGGCACCAAGAATAAGCAGAATATCTTGGACGGGAGAATAAGAAGGAAGTGGGATATATACTCAGGCTGCGGAGAAGTGGCTTGGCTTAGGGAGCTTGAAATTACCAGTGGATGCGGGACATGTAGGAGAATGATGAAGCTTCAGGAAAGAATATGGGAGCTGTAAGAGGGTATGAGGCTGGGTAGTAAAGTGAGAAACAGGAGGCAGCACAAAGACAGTAGTAAGCAAGATGGATTGGGGAAATTTGGACAATTAAGCAGAGGACTACATAACATGGGCAGAACTTTTCAGAGAAGTACTGACATATGGGTTGCACAGAGTAAGGTAGAGGGGGGTAAAGCCTCTACAGAAAGATCAAAGAGAGAGCCAATGAATTGTGTAAGTCAGACAGCAGTGACAGCTGATGATGACTAAACCAGAAGAGAGTGTGCAAGGACAGGCACCACTCTGACAGCAGTCAGGGGAGCTGAGTGGGGGTGGGCAGGGACAGAGTTGCATACATATGGGAGTGACAGAGGGTGAAGAGCATGGAACAGTGTAAAGGGCTTGTAGGAAGACTGCAGGAGAATGTGTATGAAATTGAGAGAGGCTGGAGGTAGTGGAACTGGTAGACAAAGGAAGCTGATGAGAGAAATGCATACATGGTTTTGGCGACTAAACACTCTTTCCAAGGATTGAAAGTCTTGACGTGGATGACAGGAGAGACTCTTCTACAGTGAAACTAGTTTTGATACTTAGTAAGATGTGGTGGGAGGTAACAAAGGTAGTCATCAAAGAGGAAGAATGAACACCTGTGGTGCATTTAGGCATCACTGGCCTTTTGGAGGAGAGAGTTTAGGTATTATCGAGCAAAGACAGAGAAATGGCTGAAGTATGCCAGAATTTTTGGTTGGAAGTAGCATTCTCAGAAGCATTGCCTTTCCTAGCAGCCATCACACTGTGGAAGAGGAGGATTGGAGAGTATTGTGACGGTAGAAAGATGAGGAAGACTTGTAAGAGAGACCAGGTGTGTGCTAAGGAGAATATTTGTCTTGGTGTAGAGTGGAAAGTGTTTTAGATCAAGGCTGTAAATGCACAGCTCCATGGTTTGTAGCTTTACATTAAGATGGTAATAGGGGAGGGTTGTAGATACGTTGGATAGGTCTTCAGGGGGTTGAAAGAAGGACACATAGAAGTAGCATGGAATGACTTAAAACATGGAATCCTGGAATGGAAATTGGGGAACTGAACTTATTGGTGCAGAAAGGGAGGATGGATGTTATTGATGTGATAATTTGACACTGATGTGCCATGGTGTAGGTTGTAGGAGTGGTGGGAAAGGATGGGGTAAGAAACAAAGGCACATTAGAGGTGCGAGTCTGGGTAGGAAGGATGTGGGAAGCAACAGGCATTAAGGCAGGAAGGGAGAGGTGGACATTGGTATTGTGTCAGAATTCCACATTTACAAATTTGGAACCCTGCATCAACACTTGGTTACAATAGAGACCAGTGATACTTTTTTTTTCTTGACTATTTTTAATATAGGTTCATAGATAAGTGATAGGCTAACTTCTCTTGGGGGAGGTTGCAGTTTAAGCTTAGCTAATTTCCCTTGTCTCTGAGGTAAACACCTTAACCATTATGCCAGCCCCCTAAATGGCAAATTATTCTGCTAAAATTAACTTGTGCTCAGATCTTCAGCATGCTAACCCCTGAACCATGACTTTAAATTTGTGCAGCTCTGGTCTGGATCATGATTTATGAAAATGTTAATTAAGATTGTGCAGCAGCATCTTGCATTTTGTGTGGCCATGGTGGTGCAGCAGTTAATGTTGCCACCTCACAGCAAGAGGTTCTTGGGTTCAATTCTCGGCTGGCGTGCCTTCTGTGTAGTCTGCATGTCGTGTAGGTTTCCTCCCACATCCCAAAGTCCCGCTGTAGTTGGATTGGACACTCTCTAAATTGGCCCTAGGTGTGAGTGTGTGCCTTCTATGAAGGTTGGGTGCCGGGCTGGCAAGTTGACACTGTAAAACCCCACTGCCAGTCATGAGCAGACAGGTGATCTGCTGTGGCGTCCCCTAACCGGGAAAAGCTGAAAGAAGATTAGTCTCTCTCATGCTGCCTTCACACAGTATCATGGGTGATGTCGTTTTTCCCTGCTTTTTTTGTTAGTTGGTGTGATGAAGTGCGGGTAAGTGTTTACTTTAACTGCAAAGTGTGCAAGTGTGTGTGAATGCTTCGAGTGACTGCGAGTGAATGTATGTGTTTGTGAGTCTGGTGTTTATGTTTCAGGCGACTTATTTCCTTTTTTCATTTTCGTTTCAGCAGGCCATTAGCTGAATCTGTTGCTTCCCAAGTCCCATGCTGCTGAGTGTTCCGTTTTTAGTTTTTTCTCTTTTTTTATTTTATTTATTTAATTATTTATTTTGGGCTGCTTATTACACTCTGCTGTCTTTAGACTGTGCGACTGCAAGTCTGAGTGAGTGTTAAGTCAGTCCTGAGGTACAGATGAGTGTGTTTGAGTGGTACAAGGTAGTATGTCTGCATCCCGAATTTTTGCCATGCAGTTGTTTTCACAAATTTCTTTTTTCCAGCATGAGCAAATGCTGTAGGGCTTGTCAGTGTGTGTGTGTGTGTGTGTGTGTGTGTGTGTGTGTGTGTGTGTGTGTGTGTGTGTGTGTGTGTGTATGTGTAAATGCCGGGGGGGGGTGAGAATCATACCTCAACTGAAATGAATGTCTCCATTTTTGGTGCTTGGACAAACTTGATTGAAGAGGTCAGTGAAGAAAATGTTCATTTTGGGTGCTTGTGCATACATACATAGGAAGGGGTCTTTGGGGAAAAATGTGTAATTTTTGTGCTTACTAGGTATACAAACACAACACTCAAGTACTTATTGGGGAAAATACTTAATTTTTGTGGTTGTGCATACATGAAAAAATAAAGGGAACAATGGGGGACACGATTCATTTTGATGTCATTTGGTAGTGCTTGTGCATGAGCAGACTATTGAGAATGTTAGGGGCAGTGATTCATTTTTTGAGCTTGTGCATACATGGGCAAACCTGACTGATAACGTCATTGGAAAAATGTCTTTTCTGTTTGTGTGATGAAATAGTCAAAGTAAAGGGGTCAATGGGGAAAATGTTTTTTGTGCTTGTGCATACTTGGACAAAGTAATTTAGGCAGCCTTGGGGAAATGATTAGTTTTGATGTCATTTGTTGGTGCTTGTGCAGACATGGACAGACTACTTGCAGGGTTGTTAGGGACAATGATTCGTTTCTCGTGCTTGTACATACATGGACATACCTGAAGGGGTAATTGCAGAAAATGTTTCTTTTTATTCCTTGTGCTTACACAGACCAACTAATGGAGAGGTTGTTGTGAAAACTGTTTATTTTCTGTGCAGCGGCAGACTACTGAGTGTGTTAGGGGAATGTTTCGTTTTTGGTGCTTGTGCATACATGGGCAAACTTGACTGAAAGGTTCATTGAAGACGTTGTCTTTTCTATGCGTGTGCTTATATAGATAAAGTAATGAAGGGGTTATTGGGAGGCAGATGTTTACTTTTGTGCTTGTGCATACATGTACAAAGTACACAATGGGTCCTTCAGAGAAATGATTCATTCCGATGTCATTTGGTCCATACTATGCATACAAGCAGACTACTGATGAAGTTGTTGGGGGAACGTGTCTTTTTTTTTTTTTTTTTTGCTTGTGCATACATGAACAAAGTAATGTAGGCAACCTTGGGGAAATTAATCATTTAGATGTCATTTGGTGGTGATTGTGCAGACATGGACAGACTATTGAGAGGGCTATCAGGGGGAAAAGATTCACCTTTGCTGCTTGCGCAGACATGAACATACCTGAATGAAGGGGTAATTAGCGAAAATGTTTCTTTTTTTCTTTGTGCTTGCATAGACAAACTAATGGGGGGGGGCATTGTGAAAATTGTTTAAGTTGTGTGCATAGGCAGACTACTGAGAGTGTTAGGGGCAATGCTTCTTTTGGGTGCTTGTGCATACAAGGACAAATCTGACTAAAGGGACCATTAAACATAGTTTCTGTATATTGGTTGTTGTTCTTACATTGACAAAGAAGGGGTCACTGGGGACATGCTTCATTTCTGTGCTTGTGCATATATGCCAAAACTGTACAAGGCCTACTTGTAGGAAATTATTAATTTTTTGTATAATTTGGATGCTTAGTATGGCTTACAACACACTACTCATGAAGTCGTTTGTGAAAATGCTTTATGTACACTTTGAAAAGTACCTTGGGGGAATATGATTCATTTTCATGTATTTTGGTAGTGCTGCCGCATATACGAAAGGACTACTGAGGGTTGTTAGTGCAAATTGTTTTTGCTGGTGCGTGTGCTTATTTCTACAATGACTGAAGGGGTCATTGTAGAAATCATTTAACCACTTGTACGTAAAGAGACAAGTAATGAGGGGCTCATCGGGGACAAATGTTTCATTTATGTGCTTGTGCATACATGGATAAAATAATTGAGGGAATCTTTGATAAAGTGATTCCTTTTCATGTGATTTGGCAGTGGTACTGCATACATGCACAGCCTACAAACTGGGTAGTCATCTTTCATTGTTTACTGCTTGTGAATACGTCCACAAATCGGACTGAAGGGAAAACGTTTTATTTGGGTGATTGTGCATACATGTATAAGTCAGTTGGGCAACCATTTGGGGAAACTATTCAGGTCAATGTCATTTGCTGGTGCTTGTGCATACATTGACAGACTGCTGAGAAGGTAGTTAGGGTAAATGTTTCATGTTTGCTCCTTGTGCATCCACAAACAAACCAGACTTAAGGGTTGTTGCAGAATGGCTATTTTTATTGCTTATGCTAACATAGACAAAGTAATGAAGGTGGTCTATATTTTATTTCACATTTGTTTACTGGGGTGGTCCGACTAGATGTATGGCCATTTTCAGTGGAGGCACAGGGAGAAAAGCTCCAAGATATAAATTACATTATGGTAGATATAAATTTAAACATCATTAACAGTCTTGGTAAAATCACCAAATCAGATTACATCCCTTTAAAATATGATACACCATATAGATTTGCAAGTCAGCAGGTTAACAGAGAATCAGTTTTACATTTGCAAGTTCTAGATAGTAACAGTTTCACACAGTATGGCAGGTGTTTACCAGCTCCTTATAGGTAGCTGCTTCACACACTTCCATAGGCAATAATGTACATCTGGTCTGTTTTAGAGAACTACTGAGGGACTTAGTCAGGAGGATATCCATGCTAGTGGATAGGGATTAGTCAGGTTTGGAACATGGACATTGCCAGTGCCTTAGTAAGTATTGCTTGGGACTTTTTTTAAACTGGGTAAGGGAGGGCTCAGGAGTGAAAACAGCTGAAAGAGAGTTCCAAATCCTGCTTACAGAGTTAGCTAGTAGATAGCCTCCAGCCGCATTTTTGCTTTTGGAAGTTTGCACCATCTGTTTATTGGCAAATAGAAGGGACCTTAGGTTACTATAGGGGTAAATAATTTTGTTTAATGCTGGTGTGGTAAAGAACTTTGAGTGATTATCAGTTTGGTGTAATGGTGAAGACTAGGCCATTCAAGCCACCAAAGTTGAGTTAGGTTGAGACAGTGGTGAGTCCTGTATGTTATACCAGTGGCAAATCTGGCCATGTGGTTGCAACTGCTAGCAAGTTTGCTAAGAGTGGCTTGATTCAGAATAGTGGAGACTGGAGAGGCATATAGTAGGGTAGACAGTGGGAGCGAGCTACCAACATTTTGACGAATGGAGTGAGGAAAGGGGAGCCTAGTTTTCTTTTAACTGCTTTGATAGTTTGACATGAATGTCATATTTTAAGCTGTTATCAATGGTGACTCCTAGGAATTGGGTATGCACTTCTGGGGTTCACTGTGCCATTACTGGATTTTATAGAAAAGGAGGGAGAGGAGGACTTGCAAGTTGGGGAAAATTTAAGCAACTTAGTTTTGTTGGGATTTACGATAAGATGACTGTTTGCAAACCATTGTTCAACAATGTTAAAAGTATTCTGGGTTAATGACTTAAGCTCAGCTATGGAAGAGGCTGCACAGATTAAAGTGGAGTCATCATTACAGGTGCAAAAGCTTTTGCAATTTAGATTATATATATATATATATATATATATATATATATATATATATATATATATATATATATATATAAAATCATATTGTGCATACATACATACATGCAAAGTGTCTGTGTGTCCATAGGTGGATACTAGGCTATCCACCTGAAGGCATTTATAAGCCTAGCCAGAATGTGTTTGGTTTTGCCCCCCCCCCCCGCCAGATTAATTCCCTGTGCCTCTGCCCAGCATAGCCACTGAAGCGATCCCCGGGGCAAATTTTTGTGCTTCCCATCCACTCGTCAAGGTTACTCTTGAAGAGTGTTGGTGAGGGGCTCTGCCTAATGTAGATGTGAATCTTGTTCCAAAGCATGGGAAGTCTCTGGGACAGGAATCTATCCCTCCAGCATATCCTACTTATTGTTATGGTGAGGTTTAGATCCCTAGAGCATGTGGCTCAAGGGGAGTTGGTTTTCTTTAGGTTGAGCATGTCCATCAATTCCAGGTTGGACATGGCCTTGTATATCAGGCAGAGAACCTCTGAATAAGTGGTATGCAACTGAACAGCTGGAGTTTCTTCATACAGCATCTGTTTGAGGCCAGTATTCTTCTTGAAGAGGTACTTCTGTGGTCTTTCCAGCTGTTGCCAGTGTCTTGTAAGGGGCATTATACTCTATAATGGGTCTGAGTCAGACCTCTCAACCAAATGGGGACATATTTCAACAGAGTCAGGGACACATCAAGAAAAAAATCAGGGACATTTTTAAAATATTAGTCCTATTAAAGGAGAACAATGCGATAGTAAATCACATTCCTCAACTTGCTGCGTCTTTTCATCTGCCTTATTTGATCTTGCAAACATAAATTTACACAGTAGCTAAAAAAAATTATTTATTCCACTGTTTTTCTCCTCGCAAGCTTTTTTTCCCGTAGTATGTTCGTTTCCGTTTCAAACTGAATTAATCCCGCCCTATAAAACCCTCTAGCTGGCTCTGAATTGCTGACGTCAGGACTACTACACTTCTGTACTAGTTACTAAAGAGTTCCCTCCCACAAACCGATGACATCACTCCCTTATTAGCATGTTCTACACAAGTAGCCAGTGAACCTCCTAGAAAGTGATGTCAGTGCTGTCTTGTCCAGCCCACTCGATAAATATAATAGAACGCAGAATGTGCTGTGTGGAACTCCCTTTCTTTAGAAGTGAATCCTGCCGGGGACATTCTACTGAAGGACTAAAACGTTTGCCTGCCTTCTCTCTTTTTGGTGTTAAGGTGAGTTTTAATCTTTTTGGTGTTAAGGTGAGTTAGCAAGAAATATTGTTTCTAATTAGGGTGAGTGTTACTGCATTAATAGTAAAGATGTTTTGTGCCCACAAGTTTTTCGCTAGGAGTTTATTTTCACTGTGATCCACGTGCTTCAGTAGATAGATGTAGTATAGAAATATATACTTTTTACTGCTGCTAGTTGCGTAATAATGGCATATTCACTGTGTACTGCTTTGTTTTCTGATGCTGCTGCTATCGCCTTTTGTAATGTCCGCGGGTGTTAGATGCAAGCTGCTTCTGAGTTTGTGTTTAGTCCGCGTGTGTGTGAGCAAATGGTAAATATGTATGTGCGAGTGAGCATTTGTTTAAATTCAGTTAAGTTATTACTTTTGAGTGTTCCAGCTGCTGTTTTCTTTGTGTGTGTGTGTGAGAATGCTTGGACTTATTGTGTGTGAATGCTGCATTTTTTTTAATTGTGGAGTCCTTTGTGTGGTTGATGCCAATGGGTAATGCTGCTTGTTGGAATGAACTACAAATGCAAGTGCGACTGAGTGATGAAGTATGCTAGAGTGTGTCTGTGTGTAGGATACATGGTTGGCGATTTATGTTCAGAAAGAATTAATGTTTTCTTTTTGGGGGGCTCGCCATGTGCTTTATTTGCATACCGCTGCTGCAGAGTTCTGTTCAATGGCTGCTGAGTTCGGAATGTGTTTTTTTTAATGTTAAATTTGCATGTGCAAGTTTATTTTTTAGTTGTAGCTCAGGCTGCTGGATCTTGAAATCCGATTTGTGTGTGTGTCATTTCTTGGATGGTGAATTACCAACCTGTCAGAAAATGAACATTTAATAGGAAAAGTGTCAGGAAAAGTAGTTGGAGTGAGCCCAATGTGTTCATCTGTCTGCAACTGTGTTCCTTCAGGCTAAGTAGGAAACGGCACTTGGAAGGGTCACTGCCTCATGAACGGTTTTAAAACTGGGACTTCTTTATTTCACTTATTTGTTGACAGTAAGCTCATTGGACAAATAGTGCTCCTGGGTCAGCCATGAAAAGTGACAGTCTGGTTATGTGACTTGTTCAGTGTCACACAGTAATCAATCACAGGTGGAAGGAATTAAGCCCTATACAGTGAACACAGATAGCAGCTCATTTACAACTCAGAGTTTGTGTTTTTGTGTTAACTGCCAGACATAATAGTAATACCGCAGGAAATGTCCTGTAGAGATCAGGG
>NC_056739.1:234601134-234702861 GCF_019279795.1 Protopterus annectens
CAAGCAAGGAGTGTGTGTGTGTGTGTGTGTGTGTGTGTGTGTGTGTGTGTGTGGTGCAAGCAAGGAGTGTGTGTGTGTGTGTGTGTGTGTGTGTGTGTGTGTGTGTGTGTGTGTGTGTGTGTGGTGCAAGCAAGGAGTGTGTGTGTGTGTGTGTGTGTGTGTGTGTGTGTGTGTGTGTGTGTGTGTGTGTGTGTGTGTGTGTGTGTGTGTGTGTGGGGAGTGTGTGTGTGTGTGTGTGTGTGTGTGTGGATGCAAGCAAAGAGTGTGTGTGTGTGCAAGCAAAGAGAGTGTGTGTGTGTGTGTGTAATGCAAGCAAGGAGTGTGTGTGTGGGTGCAAGCAAGGAGTGTGTGTGTGTGTGTGTGTGTGGGGTACAAGCAAGGAGTGTGTGTGTGTGTGTGTGTGTGTGTGTGTGTGTGTGTGTGTGTGTGCAAGCAAGGAGTGTGTGTGTGTGTGTGTGTGTGTGTGTGTGTGGAGGGGTGCAAGCAAGGAGTGTGTGTGTGTGTGTGGGGGGTGCAAGCAAGGAGTGTGTGTGGGGTGCAAGCATTTGTATATGTAATATATTTGTGTTAAAGCTGAAAACAAAAATCTCTGATATATGATGAATAGTGATGTGGCTTTTTATAAGGAGAAACACAAAAAGGGTGTGTAAGCAGGTATACTTATCAAAATGCAATTAGACACTGCCCACTGTGTTGCAAAAGCCTCCATGGAACATGTTGTTGCTGTACTACATGTATTACTGTTTGCACATAGTGCTTTTCAGCATGGATCTACATCACGGTATGATCACACACTCGGCCACTGTTTTCACGTAAAAAAAAATCAAGAAATACACACCAGCAAACTTGTTATTGAAATCATGTAATTAATAAGACATGTGTAACTGTTGGCATAATGGTAAACTATAAACAAAAATGCGTACATGGGCTTTACAAGACTTTGTATAGTGAGTCAGCAGTGATTTGAGTAAGCAGATGATACCTGAACCTTAAGCAAGTCAAATTAGTATTTTTTTGTCCATTAACTATTCTGTTTACAGCACTTAAAATATTGTGTGTATTTCAGGCAAACAGAATAGCCCAGAGAAAGTAGGTAGTTTTATTTGACAAGCGTGTTTCCAAATACTCTAAACTATGCATCCCTGTTTCATGACAGGAAGCCATGGTGCTGCATAAAGAAGTGTCCCACTGTTAGAAAGAAAAGGCTAGAACTAGGAAACATTGGATGAGTCAAGTCCCCTGTGGTGAGGTGTCAATCAAAGCAACAACAGGTCAAATTACTTTTAGCACTTTGACAGCTTGGGAGGGGAAGTGTGAAGGGGGAGGGGAGATGATCTAATGAGCTATGGCTCAGGCATCACAAAAGAGTGCAAATTAGGATCTCTGTAAAGAAAAAGCAGTAAAACAAAGACTCCAAGTCTGTTCTTTGGCTTTGTCTCAGTTAGTTTTTTTAAGTAGGCATTTAATAGCAGGATATTTTAGTTGAAATTTACAGAATGAAAAACCCTTGTGTATGCATGTAAAATGAATGCAGTGACAGAAGTTTCTGAACAAAAAAGGCTGTGTGATGTAATGTGTTAAGGACAAACACTGAATTCTGGGATACATGGAGGTTTACAAAAATGTTTAACTTTCAGCAAGATGCTAGACCCCATGTGGCCAGACTCTTAAATTACATATAAAAATATTTAAAAACTTGTAAAGAGTCCCACAGTGGTGTTAAAATATTGGAAACATCTAAACATGATGAAATAAACATGTTTTTTTAGTCTGTGCATGTGGGATTTGTGTATCGATTTCTGAATCTCCCTCTAATTGGGAGCAGATCCTTCAACAAAGAAAAGGGATTGTGATGAGGTAGGTAAAGCCAAGCTCTGTTCAGCACTTGTAGGACTCTTTCATGGCGTCATATTAGATTTCTGCCTAATGGCAACATCATTGCTCACAATGGCAGCAAAACTGCTGCCTGCAGTATTCACATTCACGTTGTTGGTGTTTATGTTAAACTGGTTCTTCTCTATCTTTTTAGATGCAGGCCCATCTCCTGATGTAGCTTTCATAGCCACAGGAGTCTGTGGTGTTTGCTGAGTCAAACTGTTCTGAAAGATATCAAGGAGTTTCTCAATGAGTTAAGTAACCATCTTGATGCTATAGTGGGCCTTTGCTTTTTTGTTACATTGGATGTAACCTCTTTATTTACTGTCATCCCTAACAGTTGGGGCATAGAAAATGTTAGGGAAGTGCTTTGTGGAAGTAATATTCCTACTGGCAAGGTGGAACTCATTTGCGCCCTCCATGAGATCATCCTTGAGAACAATGTGTTCATTTTCAGTGACACCTATTGCATTCAAAAGGTTGGCATGGCTATGGGCACAGTTTGTGCTAATAGCTATGCCAATCTGTCACTTGCTAATTGGGAGACTAAATATGTCATCTCTAACAAAAGACATTGTGCTTCGATAAAATGGTATAAGCACTTTGTGGATGACATTTTTTTGCTGTGGAAAGATACAGAAGAACAGTTAATAGAATTTTTGCATTACATGAATGGCTTAAATTATTTTTTAAAATGTACGTATACATACTCATCAGAAGAAGTATTTTTTTACATCCACAGCTAGGTTTTAAGATAGATACAACCTTTTATGCTGACTGTCACACAAAAATGTAGTTAACTTCTGTTTTTGCACTGTATGTTTCTCTTTCTATATAGGTAAGACCAATAGAGCATTCAAAGATAGAATCCTTGAGCACCTTAGCAAGCAGGTAAATGATTAGCAGAATATGAATGCACTGAAGCACAAACTATACTTGTGACAATATAATAAAGGCAAGAGGCTGAGGCTTTGTTTTCCTCAATAGTTCCTTTTTAGGCAATGCCAAATTGAAAAACCAAATGGCATAGCAAAATCAACTCAGCAGAACCTCAAGGTGCTGCTGATCCATGCCTGGAGCCTAAAGAAAACAAAACAAAACAAAAAAAAAACACACTCCCTCCAAGCCACCTTCACTCTTGAGAATACCGACATCTGTGTAGTTACTGAGAGATGGTTTAAAGCAGTAGAGAGTACACCGGCATTGCACAGTTTCAATGCCTAAAGGTGGAGATGTCTTAATATACATCAATAGCAAGCTTATCTCTGAGGTGGTCAGACAGGATGACGTGCTGGAGTTCATCCACATGCAGGTCACCACAGACAAAACTCCTTACCCTATACTAGACAATTATAGGTCACCCTCCATATCCCAAGAAGCTCAAAATTCATACTTGGACCTACTGGAGAGACTTAAAATTCAACCTAACACCCTACTCATGGGAGGCTTTCATGACTCCTGTAAAGATTGAAAATCCTACATGGCCTCACATCTATAGGCACAGAGATAACTGGACTTCATAAATACAAACCAGCATGATCAGTATTGAATACACTCATTAGACACTCCTCATGCTCCCAAGTATGGGAGAATGCTGAACCCCACTCCGCTAATGTCTTTTTCTCCCTGGTAAGGCCTGACTATAAAGCTGTCTCCTTTGAAATTAGAATAAACTCCATAATACCATTAACACCAGTAACAGCTGGGAACTATTCCAAAGTAAATGACCTGTTAAGTGATGGTTTGTCAAAATTGAATGCCCCACCAAACCCTGAGAACAGACCAGCTTATGCTGAATTGCTCTCAGAAACTGTGTACAATCATGTCAGTGGCTACATATAGGCTACCTACCAGATGTAAATCCAGAAATAGCCCCAGAAACAAACAACCCTGTGGCATCCCAAATTAAACAGGATATACAGCAAAAGGGGAAAAAGTGGAAAAAATCTGGAAGGATGATTCCCCATAAAGACAAAAGTTCTCTCATCAAGGTAAACAGGCAACTCTGTTGGCTTATCCCGGTTAGGGGGTCGGAGTTCTGCTAATGTTTGGTAGTGGATTTTTACGTGCCGAGTTACCAGCCCTGATGCACAACCTTCAACGAAGGCATGCCCATTCACGCATGCCTCCACACAGAAGACGCTCTAGCTGAGAATCGAATGCGACAACATCTTGCTGTGAGGCGACAACGCTATCACAGCATAACTACCATGGGAAACAGGCAACTAAGAGGGCTAATTATATCACGCAAAGCCAACTTTGTGTATAAGATATCCTCCCAGGTGAAAGATAACCTTAAGGCCTTCTACAGCTATATCGGAAACCTCAAGGACAGCATACAGCATTGTGCCAAACTGACAGTTAATGATGCCACATTCACCGAGCCTGACAATACACCAAACCTAATAGTGGACCAATTCAATTCCATCATTATCCCATTCTCACCCCCAACCAGCCCCCAGTAGTACCATCAAACATAATCTATCTAACTACCACTCTAGACCATGTACTGACTGCACTCACTAAAGCAAAGAACACTGCCTCAGTGGGCCCTGATAACATCCCTGGATGCCTCCTGAGTAGTCTAAAATATTACTTATCAGGACCCCTGGAGTTCTTATTTAACTGCAGTGGTAGAACAAGCTTTGTGCCACCTGAATGGAGGACTTGCAACAGTCATCCCTCTTCATAAGGGGGACCTTCAACAGATCCTGGAAACTACAGACCTATTAGTCTGACTAGTCTTATTTGCAAAGCCATGGAAATAATTATCATGGAAATTATCAACAAGAACATAGGAGACCTGCAGACACTGGATCCATCCCAGTTTGATTTTGTTATAGGAAGGTCATGCTTACTGTATCTTGCGGACTTCTTTAGAAAGACCACTAAGACAGTGAATGATGGAAAAACTGTGCATACTGCTTATCTAGATCTGGCTAAGGCAATTGGATACAATGCCCCACTCAGGTATTGCCATCAAACTTACAAAACTAGGTATAAACCCCTTTATAACACACTGGATAGCTAGCTGGCTCACTGATAGGACCCAGGAGGTTAGAATCATTGAGGCCACCTCCACAAAGAGACCGTTCACCAGTGGCGTCCCCCATAGCTCTGTGCTATGCCCACTCCTCTTTGGCATCTACTTCTTAGATGTCAACACCAATGTCAAATGCCTCTGGCTAACCAAGTTTGCAGATGACTGCAAACTGGTAGCAGTCACTGAATCCCCACAAGACAAGAACACCCTTCAGAAAGGTGTAATACAGTCAAACACTTGATGACAAAGCCATGGCTTAAACCTCAATACCAAGAAATGCAAAATAGTACATTTTTGAAAGTCTGCCACCCCTGGTTATTATGACATTAATAAAACACCCTTAAAAGTTGACTCACTGGTCTGGGATCTGGGAACGTCTGTAGATAGTAACCCAGCCTTTGACCAGCATGTGCCATGGTAGTAAGAAAATCCTTCTATGTTACTCAGCCTATAAGCAAGGGCATGGCATCTATATCCAGGAAGGTCATCATACCACTGTATTCAACCCTGACCAAGCCCATCATAGATATAATGCCCCGTTCAGTATGCATCTGATCAGACACATACAGCAACAGGAATACCTACAAAGTTTGTTTTACAAAAATAATACAAGGAGTAAACACAGTGTCCTATTCTGATTACCTCAAAGCCCTGTCTCTTTACTTGGTATTATACAGACTTCTGAGAATTAATCTTTGCCTGGCATGCAAGGCATCCTTATCAGCAGTTTTGGGGAATCCTTTGCACATCCAGAAAAAAAAAAAAAAACAGCTTTAGAACTACTACATTAAAAGACTTAAATTTTGCTTGCAAGATAAATAGAACATGCAAGAGACAGATTTGTTTCTCAGAGAATTCTCTTTCTTTGGAAAAGGCAACCCATCCACGTGAAGTAGAAATCCTCTCTATCCCAATTTAAGTACAACTTGAACCTATGGATGGGCAATCAGAAATCCACACCTGGTCTGGCTCCTATGCCTCTGATGGACAGAGGCAGTCAATAAATCACCCCCTATAAATGAAATATAAATCAAGTTTGTATATCACATTTGGATTGCTCACTGGGCTTTTAAGGACCCTTGTGGTCATCAGCCTAGTATACACCTATGAACCTATGAAGACTTAAAAAATAAATTATTTTAATGTTCTATATAAGGGTATCCTTATGTGGACACTGTTGATTTCATTAAAGAGTATAAAATGGAAGAAAGGAAGGATTGAAAAAGGAGAGACACAACAAAGAGGGAAACACAAGGAACACATAAATAAGGTTGTGCTGGGAGAGCAGGGGTACTATGGCTTGGCAGAGGATAGTCCACCCTATTTATTTTATATTTTTGTATATAACAGGGTAGTGTGGGTGGGAAGTAGGTAAGAGGATGTAGGATAGAAGATAAGGAAAGGAAGGGGTGAAGTGAAGTGTGGCCTAACAAATGTTGGCCATCCACATGGCCTCAAATGTTATTTCTGTAAGATGGTGTTCCTGAAGTGCACCCTGATGTTGAGAGCGTACAGACAGTTATGTCACAGTCCTGCCACCAAAAGGGGAAGCAAGTCTTCCACACTCTGTGGAAACGCCTTGATTTGCTGAATGTGTCTATCCACTTTCTACGCCACCCTGTACTCAACCAAGTGTCAAATCCCCCATTCGATGAGGCTTGTCAGGGTGCCCGCAGGACCCACCACCTTGATCCTGTGAGGACATCCATGGATGAGCAGACAGTGAACATTCCCTAGCCTGGGAGAATTGGCAAGAGAACACCAGGAACTCCCATAGTATCCTTAAAACAGTGGCATGTGAGATACCCATTCTGTTCCTGTTCTGTTTCTGCAGGGTCTCTGTGGGAAGAATACTGAGGGCCATACATACCTTTGCCTCTATAGGCCATACATACTTCCTAGGGCCCTTACATTATCCATTTCCACACTGAACCTATCAAGTATATGCTGATTGTCAAAATTATAGGGAGTTGCTTTCTGCTTATATTTTCACCATCTTGACTGGCTAGTGCCACTGTGTGTAAGTGGCCAAGACAAGCTGCTCACACTGGGAAATAATAAAGCTAGAAGCAAGTGACAACATCAGTGCAGATTGCAAAGACTCTGCCTTTTATAACGAATCTGTGGACAGTGCAGAAAAGAGCAAAACTTTGACTATGAATCACAAGTAGACTGGAAATGGCTTCATCAGCATTCTCAGTTTTTCATCATTTACCATTTAGCATTTGCATCTCATTATGACTTAATTTGCTTATGCTTATTTGCAAATGAAAAAGCATTATCATAAGAGGTTACTAGGCTATCAACCTGGACATCATTTCAAGCCTAGCAGTTTCATCCCAATGTAATACCATAGATACTCTAGTCAATACTCAGGACTGTATTTATTGCTGACTTCCCATGTCCAGGAGGATTGTGGGTGCTATCCCAATTAAGAGTTTTTTTCAAAAATCTTTACTGAATTTTATAATTAAAACATATAAAATAGGAAAAAAGACATATGTCATCACTATCATAACAACAGTAAACATTAAAACTTTGTACATATATATATATATATCAAAATCACAACTGAAAAACTATACACAAAGGTGCTATTTGCCTACTATGTAAGTAAACCATTTGAACTTACATGTCTTAATCATTAAAAAGAAATTTATAAAAATCAGAGGCCTTTATTGACGAAAATAGAAAAATTCCTGTATAAGCAGTAATATAATTACGGGAAAATTGAGCACCAGCTCTAAGGGATATATATTAAATATTATCTTTAATTTATTAGGTGGTCAGATAATAAATTCCAGTAATTTAGGAAGCATGGATATAATTTTTGACTATGTAATGAGCATTTATGGGCTGTTATGTTATGTACTCGATTGCCAATTGTGCGGAAGCTTTCTAAGATAGTTGAGATCTGTCCTTTCAGTTCAACATAATATAAAATTTAATTAAGGTAAAAAAGGTAACAAGTGTATACATATATATATATATATATATATATATATATATATATATATATATATGTAGCTTCATCAAATCTGGATGAGGAATATGCAGCATAGCAAATCTCCAGGAAAGGTTGTTTTTTTCATAGCCCATTTTTGTAGGTTGATTTTTAGTGAGCCCCAAAGTTTGAAGGAGCATATTTAGCTCCAAAAAATATGTAAAAGGTCCGCCTTTTAAGAATCATGGTAAGAACAGAATGGAGAGGTTTTGGGATCAAACTTATTTAAAACAGTTGGGTTAAGATAAGAGTTATTCAGGATCATTAGTTTTATATAATTCAGTTTTTAAAGGGGATTTAACTTGTAGTTAACTGAATGGAACAATTTTTTTGTTTAAGTGTAAGCAATGGGTCTAATTTGGTCCAATAACGGGACATGAGAACATCATTTTGGTATCTAACTGACATAATGGGCAGGATTCACGAAGGCTTGCATGGAGTGTAAGAGACGTGTAAGACTCCATGCATGCCTAGCGATCCAGGAACAGCCCGAAACTCATTGTAAGAGACCAGCTAAAACGTCTTTTACACGGACTGGGCGTGGATATGGTAAATACCTCACTTGCAGCCGAAAGGCATACAAATGAGGTAGAGTAGCGATCCATGAAGGAGAAAGCAGCCCGTGTAAGAGCCGTTTTAGCTGCAGAAATGTACTCAGTTGGCAACTGAGTACGTTTGTGCAAAAATCACAATGGAGCCATGTCAGCTCCAAATAAAGGGTGCATATGTGTCAGGCAGCATGCCAATGGCCAAATATGTGGCCACTGGCAAGGTACCCCGATGCAAATATGAAAAATAATATTTTTTTTTTTCGGCGATCGCCGATGTTTAAACGCAGCGCAGTACCGCGCAAATGGGTTGCGCTGTATAACACATAAAAATGAAGGTTATAAACCCACAAATGTGGGTTTTATGCAATACATGGATTTACAATACAGGGACCAGCAGACCAAAAACAACATGGCCACCGTGTAGTGGTTGTTAAGGGGGGAGGCTGAGTCTAAGAGATGTAACTAAGCATTAGTAGGCAATCTGATGTAAATGAGTGTTAGGATACTGAATTCCACTGTCACATAGCAAATGAGCACATTCTGAGTAGTGTAAGAGATACTTAAGGGAAGGAATAGAGTAGGAGATAGGTGACATCACAGGGTGGAATGGTTTAAAGAAATGCAGTTCATTGGAGGTCAGTGTTACATGACAGATATCAGACACATATCATGGAAAGAGGAGTGCCACAAGATAAGCATGGGAAAGTCAAGAAATGGAAGGTGTACACAGTTACTTACACCAAAGTTTCTTGTCGGGTGTGCATGTGCACGTGTACGCGCCATGAGGCGCGGGTTGGACAGTGTGCTCGCATGTAAGGCAGACTGAGCATGTGGGAGCCTGTTGGTAGACTTTTAAGACTGTTTGCGCTAGTGTGCGCACGTGTAGGGCAGACTGAGCATGTGGAAGCCTGTTGGCAGACTTGTAAGACTGTTTGCTCTGGTGTGCGGGCATTTTAATCCGAATAAGCAGATTCTGAACCGTGTAAGCATGTGTGCGTGCATGTAAGCCACTGTGAGCGTGTTTCTGCTGGTATGCACGTTGCTTCCCCCCTGAGGAAACAGAAAGGAAAAAGGAAGCAACAGAATTAGTAGGAAGCTAGCAGGGAATACTGCTGGAGCTAGCAGGTAAAAACAATTAGAAGCAGGCAATTACACAGGCAGAATAGTAGCTCAGCCAAATACTTAAAACTCTGCAAACAGCAGTGCAGGATGTTTCTCTCAAGAGACACTGCAAGACAGGAGTAAGCTATTAGAAGTGAAAATTGAAAAAGCTGAACTCAGAGCAGAAATGCTAGGGGCTGTGATAGCTGTCATAAGGAGACATAGGCGACTTGCTGAGGGTGGTGACAATGCAGATGGTGCCAGACAACCCACAGTGAGGAGACAGAGAAGAGTGTACAGGCCCAGGGTCACCGACCACGGGTTACATGAGCCGGAGATAGTAGAGCGCTATAGAGTGGACAGAGACCTCCTGCAGCAAATTGTTGAGCTGTGCAGGCCACGCCTCACACACAGAACCAACAGAGGGGAACCCATCCCAGTGGAAACCAAGGTATGTGTTGGCCTAAGAATACTAGCAACAGGTACCTTCCAGAGACCAACTGGTGATATGATGGGGATATCACAGGCATCAGCCTCCAGGGTACTGCACCAGTTCCTGGATGCCATGTCAGCACATGTCGGTGATCATGTATATTTCCCCAATGCCCGTGAGGTATTGGCCAGCAATATGCGTCTCTTCCAGCAAATAGCGGAATAACCTGAGGTAGTGGGTGCAATAGACTGCACGCACATATGCATCAAAGCACCAGCCGGTGAGCGGGGTAGGGCCTACATTAACTGCAAGGGCTTCCCCTCCTTCAACTGCCAGGTCATGTGTGATGCCCAGGGCATAATAATGAATGTGTGTGCTGGCCGCCCTGGGAGCTACCATGATTCCCACATCTGGCATTTGACGCAGCTGTACCAGACATTTGCCAATGGGAACATCCCAAATGGACACCTAGTGGAGGATGCAGGTTATGCACTGGAGCCGTGGCTGATGACACCCATCAGAAACGCACACACACCTGAACAGGAATGCCATAATGAGGCACACGCACAAACATGTAATGTAATAGAGCATGTGTGTGGGCTGCTCTAGTCACGGTTCCAGTGTCTGGACACATCTGGTGGAGCCTTGCAATACTCACCAACTACATGTACCCAAACTGTCATGGTATGTGCTATGCTGCATAATATGATCTTGTGAAAACAGCTGCAGCAGGACCAGCATAGGGCCGGGCCAAACAGCCCCCCACCATTGCCAAGGCCATCACAGGCAGAGCGTGACTCGGAGGAGGAACAACCTGAGCCTGCCCCAGTAGGCAGAAGGAGGCGTGCCCAGTATGCCCTGGCCTTGGCAAATAGGCAACGCATAGCACATACACTGGCTCAGTAGGAACCCTGGGAATGATACCCCTCTCTGACTCACTCATATAATAACATGGATGCCTAAAATGACATAACCTGCTCTCAAACATGTACAGGGAGTGTAATATGTGCATCCGACAGAGGCAGCCCTGCAGCACCACCTGAGGCATGAATTCCATGTGTTAAGTAATGTAACACCATGTAGTATATGCACACTTGAGGACCCTGACTAACATCCTACCCTCACCAAGCATGATGCCACAATATGACGATGGGATGATCAATTGCAATAATTGGCTGAAGTATTTCAGTTAGTCAAAGGGGATCCAATGTGTGCCAGCCTGGGATGACATGCTGAGCATGACATGATGCTCCACCTGCTAGGGGTGGCGTGCACCTATCAGTCCAGGCCTCATGGATACTGGCAAAGGCTGTCATTACCCACAGCATGCCCTGAATAGGTAAGGCTCAAAACACAAACCCACCTCCATAGGTACCACAAGGGATAAGAACCTAGATGTAATGCTACCCAATGCCAGAAGTCTAAACAGCAAGATGTGTGCAGTGTAAACTCACCCAGTATGGAGAATGTTGATATCTGTCCTGTAACAGAAAACTGGGTCAAGCCTCACAACAGCACCCTAACACTACCAGGTTACACCACATACTGTGCTGTACAGCCTCAAAACATGGAACAAGCTACAAAAGGAGGGTGACTAACAATAATTGTCAAGGATAACCACACCCCCATGTTGGTACCACAACAGGAAGCAACATGGACTAGCCATGGTCAAGTAACAGTGGCTAAAACTGCTTCCCAGTTTATAGCCTGCTACAGACTACCATCCTAACACCAGGAACTGCACCTGGCCTATGTTGGAATACATGAATATATCAAGCCCCCCAAACCACATTATATTGGATGACTGAAAATACCCAGACATAGACTGGGAGCATTATACTAGCTCCAACGCTGTAGGAGAAAAGTTCCTAGAATTCATAAACCAAAATGCCCAGGAACAACATACCACTCCCACAACAGGGGTAAGCATACTGGATGTGATAATCAGCAACATGGGTACTGGATGGCAAGATGAGAAGTGTATCTCTCACTGGTAAGACCAGACCATAGAGTAATCACACTGGATATACACATCCTGACCACAGTCCCTGGCCAGAAAACCACAGTGAAAAACATGTGTAAAGCATAAGTTGAACCCCTCCAAACTGATGTGGAATCCATTAAGGCCCTGTGCAGGCGCAAAATATGGGCCACACCTCAGAATCTGTTATACAGGCATTCCATGAACACAGCCAGGAATGTTTGGATTATGCAATCACAAATAACAACAAGACACAGTGCCATACATGCAGGCATCTGACATGCTGGACTCCAGCCATTACCAAACCATGCAAGAGAATGAGGAAGCTACTACATGATAGAGAAAACATAGAAAGGGAAGTAATCACTGATCAGTAGTATGGCAATAAAATATGTCCACACATACAATCCACTAAGGCCAGCTACAACAAGTTGAATCTGTGAATCCTGAGGCAATGTTACACCTGGCCCAAGTACACAGACAACCCTCAACTCCCCCCACCCAAGAAAAACAAATATATGTGAGAGATGCAACCATTTATCCAAACCGGAGGCTGAGCTCCCTCAACTCAGTACTGTCAAAACTAGTCAGGAGGAGAAGGTAACCACACACACCACAAACTCAGTCCCACATAGACCTATCACAGCTGCAAACCAAACACATAAACACAGAAAAACATTCCCGGAGGCCCTAATTACAAACATACCACACCAACAGAGGCCTCCAAAGCAGACCCCCAAGCAACCACAACCTCCAAACATAGCACATGCAACACATAGTACACAAAGCTGGTGTGCCAAACAGTCACAGGCCAAAAGGAGAAACAACATGCCTGATACAGTTATAATAGGTGACTCTATTGGCAGACACACTGCTGTCCCACTCACCAGACTTGAACAAGGGAAAGGGTACAGTAAGCTGCCTGTAGGCTGCTACAATATGCCACATAACACAAGTACGCAGGTCACCCCAAAGCAAGTAGAAATATGATGCAGTCATTGTCCATGCTGGTGTGAATGACCTGAGATGTACCTCCCTGGACTACATGAAAAGAGACATAGATGAGCTCTCTGAGTATGTACTTCCAGGCCGGTAAGACACTGCCCGTTTGCAGCATCCTACCCTCACCAAGAATGATGCCACAGTACAAACACAGAATGATCAGCTTTAACAGGTGGCACAATTACTGCTGTCATTCCAAGAAGATCTAATGTCTGTCTGCTTGGGATGTCATGCATGACAAGCCATGCTGCTGTTCCAGGGATGGCTTGCACCTGTTACCCTTGGGCGTCTGGATATTAGATAAGGCTTTTGCCACCTACATAGAGCCTTACATAGGCAAGGCTGAAAAGACTAACCCACCACCCTAGAAAACATAAGTGGTAAGAAACATAAGGGTAATGCTGACCAATGCCAGACGTGTAAACCGCAATATGCATGCTCCTGAGGCCCTCCCCAGTATGGAGAACATCGATGTCTGTGCAGTGACAGAAACCTGCTGCAAGCCTACTGACAGCACACCAGCACTACCAGGTTATACCTCATATCATGCGTTATGGCCCCAAAACCTGGACCAAAACATAAAAGGAGGGGGAGTATCCATATTCAGCACAGAAACCCATACGTTCAGGTAACTGACAATGCACAAAGCATCGGAGACCACCCATGTGCACCTAACCATAGGCAAAACTGCTGTACAGTCTGTAGCATGCTACAGACCACACTCTCACACACAGGAACCCCACCCAGACGTCCTGAAGACACTGGACAGTATGAATGTCCTACCAAATACCAAACAAGGTACTCACAAATTACCACATAGGTGGTAAACCATTATGTATGGAAGGAGTAATCAGGGACCTAGGGACACAAGTGGACAGTAACCTGTTATGTGACACTCACATTGCCAATGCGGCTAGGAAGACTGTCTATACTGGACACCGTATCATGAAATGATTCACATCTACGTCAACAGAGGTCATTGTGCCCCTGTACTGTTCTCTTATCAGACCCATAATCTAGTACAATGCCTCATTTGGGATGTACCTTACCTGACACCTGCAGCAGTTAGAAAGACCTCAAAGGTACCTCACCAAGAGGATAAAGGGTCTCAAATATATGTCATATGATGCCTGGCTGTAGACAGCCCAGCTGAATGCAGTCACATACTGCCTACACAGAGGCATTGTATGTCTGTTGTACAAGGTCATGTCCAACACAGGAGTAATGGACATGCTCCACCCCAGAAAACTCAAAGCCATTGGAGCTGTGAGAGTGAGAGATATCAACCTCAACACATAATGAAATAGGATGTGCTGGAGGGACAGATACATAACCCAGAGGCTCCCCGCACCCTGGAACAGAATCCCACTCCATGTTAGGCAGAGCCCCTCACTGACACTCTTCAACAGGAATATTGCCAAGTGGATGGATGATCGTAGATGTACACTGGGGGTCTTTACTGTGTCATGTCCAGACAGAGGCACAGTAAATAAATCATAAATGGCCATAATATTCACATAGCAAGGGGCGGCGAAAGACACACACACTCTGGCTAGGCTTACTAATGCCCTAGGGTGGATAGCCTAGTATGAACCTATGAAACTATGAAGATACAAATTGTACAGGACACTAAGGATAATCCCAAGGCTTACTCAACTGATGGTAGGAACCATGTTGGGAATTCACAGATATGCTCTGAATCACACAAATATTACAAACAACATACCAAACACACACACATATTGCCAACATACAACCTGACAGGTGCAGTGAACCCCCCCCCCCAGAATGCAAACTATCTATCCCAGCAGACTGCTGGCCCCCTGACATTGCAGATGCTGAGGTAACAGCCAGCATCTACAAAGCAAAACACTCAGCAGCAATGGTATGAGATGGTGTCCTGGGCTGAGTCCAACATGGACTCCAAGAAGAATGGAATGCCAAATCACACTACTGCTCAATGTCAGCCTTACCACAGGATATGTACCCAAAGAGCAGTGTACAACAACAGTGGTCCTTCTCAACAAAGGTGTTGCCTGAATGGATACTGCAAACTACCACCCCAGAATCCTGACAAGCTTGGTCTGCACAGCTATGGAAAGGATCAGCATGTACCGCAGACATAAAGATATTGGGGACCTACTGACACTGGACCCTACCCAGTGTGGCTTTCTTAAGTGCAGATCCTGCCCCTAAACATGTTTGACTCATTTGAAACATTCATTAAGGTCATTGATGAGGGCAATGCGGTCCACACAGCGTAGCTGGACCATGCAAATTCTTCCATACAATACCCTACGTGTTCATTATAGATATGCTCACCAGCTTAAATATAAACCCCTATGTCAGTAGAGGGGTTGCAAACCAGACCAAGGACAGAACTGACATGGTCAGACATGCTGCAGCAATGTCAGACTACAAACCAGATATAAGTGGCATCCCACAAGGCTTGGTCCTGGGACCTCCCCTCGTTTGGTATATATGTCACATAGGTACAGGCCAGCATGGAAGGACTGTGTCTGAACATGTATGCAGAGGACTACAAACTGCCCACCATATCTGACCCTCCAGCTGACACAAGCATCTCACAAAAGGGCCAAATAGAAAAAGACAACTCGTGCCATAGCCATGTCAGTAAGCTAATTGCAGAAAAGTGTATAGTCAACCCCCATGGATATACAGTAAGTGCCCACCAATTACCACATAGGTGTTAACCCATTACGTACCTAACATGTAATGAGAGACCTGGGGACACAAGGTGATAGATATCCTGCATTGGACAAACATGTGGCTGTAGTGTTCATAGAAACATACCATATACCCACCTAATCATGAAGGTTGTCAGATCTAGATAAGGGGTGGTCATTGTGGCTGTGCAGTCATCCTTCATCAGTGTTACAATTGACTACAATAGCCCCTGTGGGATGTACCTCAGCAGACACCTCCATCAACTGTAAAGTCCCCAACAGTACCTCACCAGGAGTATCAAAGAGCTTGAACAGATGCCATGTGTTGCCTGATTAAACAAACTGCAGCTCCACACACTGCCATACTGCCCACCCAGAGGCAAGCTGTGCCTGATGTACAAAGCCATGTCTAAGCTGGAATCAATGAACATGCTGCACCTTGTACAATCTGAATGGCAGTGAGCTATGTACATGAGAGACCTGAACCCCAGCAATGACATACATAGGACAAGCTGTACTGCATGATCCATAACACAGAAGCCACCCCCATTCATGAGTAAACTCCCAGTACAGGTTATCCATAGAGTCACTCATCGATTCTCCTCAAGAGGAATCGTGATGAGTGGATGGGAGATGGTAGGTTTACCCTGGGTATCACTGTTATGTCACAGGTAGACGGAGGCACAGTATACTAACCATGACATATGTTATGGCAAACTCCACTTACAATGTGCGTCAAAGGACAGACACACTCTCCGACTAGCATTAGAAATAGCCTAGGGCACATCGCTACTGTTTGCTAACGTACACCTATGTTGTGGAATACACTACCAATGTTGGACAAGCCTGGTATAAGTAGTTCATATCTGAACATAATGCAACATGGTCAGATGTGCACAACTGGCCCCTAACCAGGCTGTTTTTCTCACTATGGAAATGTAAAGCAGTGATAGGACTAAAGCCCAGTATACTGTCCACCACAGTGAAAGTACTGAACCAGTACACTATACGGTACTACAGTGTTAGGTCAGTATGAAAGGATGTTGACAACTGTATGCAAAGTATCCCATGCAAACCCTGTAGGCACAGTATAATCCCTGTTGTGTTCACACACAAAGCAGTTGGACAGTAACTACACAACATGACACAGAACCATAAACGGGAGATATTGTTGACGTTCACACTCATCCGCAAATGTGGTGGGCTGCAGAGTTCAACATATGGAAAGCACACACTGGGCCTGCTCACACACTTTGATAAATGAGACATATGTCAGACAAAATGCCATGTGAAGGCTGAACTGGGCATGCTCACAAACTTAGGCCAAATCACAGTTTAGCAGTTGGCCACACATATCTGGTATGTGTACGTATTATTCCAGGAACCAACCACATTACAGCAGTCTGCCCAGTGCACACAGTTAAATGACTACAGAGACATACGTGATATAGTGGATCCCTCCCATATGCAAACATCTTCCACAGATACACACGTTGTTCATACAAACAGGGAATGCTATGGCAATAAAGACCTGCAAACAGTCTATCAGCAACAAATAATGTGCATGTGACAATTAAGCATATGGGTGTAGAGGTCAACACTAGGCTGTTTGCCCTAAGGAATGACAGCTTAGCCAGAGTGTGCTTGGTGTCTGCCTCCCCAGTACAGTAGGCTACTGTGCCACTGTAAAGTAGGTCACATAAGGCACCGTGTGAGGCTAGTGTGCTGTGCCTCTGTCAAGCAGGGACACAGTGGAGATCCCAGGGTTTGAATGTGCTAAGCCACATCCATGTTGTTGGTGTGTGCTGGAAGACGGTTGCTGAGGACCTCTAACAGTAAGTGGGCGTCAATAACAGACTGAGGGGAACCTTATCTGCATTGTCTGGACAATTTCACTGTCAACACTGTGTCGTGATGATTATGTGGGATTGAAGTGTCGTGCCGGTACTGTTCAGAGATGTCCTCCCTCTTTGGGCTACTGCTCTGCAATGTATTAGCTCATTCTGTCTGTTGGACAGTTCATATATGGCTGGTGTCCATCTGACAGGTGTCCTGTTGTGGAGCAGTCATGGGTATATTTGGGATAGCGTGATCAATGCAAACCTTCCACATGCTCATAGAATGCAATTGTCAAGGATTATGCAGAGTGGCCAGTATACTCCCCCAGCATGGGTCCTTTGAAGTCTTCCACCCCAGTCTTCACAAGTGTAAAGTCTGCTTGTGATAAATATGGTTTGTTTGCAGTGACAACCTTGCCTGGGGGTGGGGATGGGACATGGATGTCCAGGGAAAGGTGGGTATGGTCAGATATCAACAATGGTGGTCTACCTCTGGTGTGGAACAGTGAGTACCCATGTTGCAGATGGTCAGATGCAATATGTATTCCCCCATGTGGCTGTGGTGAGTGGTTCTGCCATAGCACATGGACTCACAAATTGTAGTGGCTGTAGGGTAATGTTGTAGAGGCCTGAGTAGTTCCCACACACAATATGCCTGTACCTGACGTTAACAACTGGAATGGTGTATGTGAACACCTGCATATCCTGGCACTGTTCCCAGGGAAGCAAAGTGTGTGTCCTGGATGTTGGAGGGGTGTTCTGGACTGGTTGTGTTGTGTGTTACAGGTCCTGTGGTCATGACGCATGGTATAGAACATAACCTGCCAGTGCGATGTGCATATCTGACCCTGAAGTAGGTGGCTGCAAATGCATATATATGTTATCCCCCACCTGACAGGTAGTACTAGATGTACATACCTCTGTAGAAATAATGATGTCAGCACCCTATAAATACTGCAGGTGCAGAACAGATGCCCAATTATTCAGATAGCACGCTCTGCTAATGCGTCTCCCTCAAGTGTCATAAATGCGCAGTGTGTGTGTGTGTGTGTGTGTGTGTGTGTGTGTGTGTGTGTGTGTGTGTGTGTGTGTGTGTGTGTGTGTGTGTGTGTGTGTGTGCAAGTCTGTGTGAGGGAAATGCCCCTTTTGGCAACTGGGAAAACACACTACAGGATGCACATTCCCCTTTCTAAACACTGATGATGTCAGCACCCTATAAGTACAGCAGGGGAAGAGAAACCTCCCAGTAATGCAAATAGCGCACTCTGCTAATGCGTCCATCTCGAGTGTCATAACATAGTTAGGTAGGGGTTTCAATTCTGCAAATGCCCAGTGTATGTGGAGGGGGGTTAGTGTGTGTGCAAGTCTGTATGAAAGAAATGTCCCTTTTGGCAACTAGGAGAACACACTACAGGATGCACATTCCCCTGTCTAAACACTGATGATGTCAGCACCCTATAAGTACAGCAGGAGAAGGGAAACTTCCCAGTAATGCGAATAGCGTGCTCTGCTAATGCGTCTCTCTTAAGTGTCATAACGTAGTTAGGTAGGGGGTTGAATCTTGCAAATGGCAAGTGTGTGTGCTTGGTTGAGAAGAATTTGTGTGTTTGCAAGTCTGTATGAAAAATATGTGCTTTTTGGCAATCAAGAGAACACACTACATGATGCACATTACCCTTTCCAAACACTGATGATGTCAGCACCCTATAAGTAGAGCCGGAGAAGAGGAACCTCCCAGTAATTCGAATAGTGTGCTTCGCTAATGCATCTCTCTCAAGTGTCATAACATAGTTAAGTAGGGGTATGAATCCTGCAAATGGTAAGTGGGTGTGGGGGGGTTGTAGGTTGTGTGTAATTGCAAGTGTGAGAAAACAGTTCCTTTTGGCAACTACTACAATACACCAGATGCTGCATATTCCCCCAGTAAACACAGGTGATGTCACCACACTATCAGTTCAGCCAAACAGGGCTAATCGCCCAGTAATGCAAATAGTGCGCTCCGCTACTGGGTCTATTACTACTGTCAGAGCACAGATAGGTATGTTTTGGAAACCCACAACTGCCACGTGTGTTTGTGTCACACAAAATGCCCATGTGTGGGTTGTTGTTCATAACAATGCATGAAATTGCTTAAACCAGCAATGGCAATGCACACATGATGTATGTGTGTGACACATACACATATATACCTGTGACCTTCAATAGTTACCATGTCTGACACGTGCCTCAAGTGAATAAATGGTATTTGCACTGCATAACCTTATGACTGTGTCTTACTGTGCAGGGGCTGCATGCGGTATGTGTATATACAGTGTGAGTTGTATATGGTATCATCCTAACAGCGGGGGATACACATCTGGTCTGGGCCATATAGTCTGCATGTAGTCGATGAACAGGTGCTGCATGTTCCCACCTGTTGTGGGAGTGGTAACATGTTGTTCCACTGCAATTCAGTGACTACATGCTGGGAACCTTTCAGCTAGTGTTTTGTAGCTACAGTAATGCTCACACACAATGTTCGGCTGGATGCAGTCCAGCCATATAAAGACATATCTAGAGACCATCATATTCCCAGTGTTGTTAGGGAGGACATGTGGGTTTCCTGTGTATGGGAGGGTTGTGTGTGCCAGGCTATGAACCAGAAGGCAGTCCAACACACTGTTAGCTGCACATGGATAGGCCCTGATGCTTTGTGCTGTGCCAACAACCTGGAGGTGTGTGTATCTGTGGTGCCTTGAGATACCTCCCTTCTGTTCATGTGTGGTACATGTGTAGGGGACGAAAGGCATGGTATGGGGTATAACCTGGCCATGATGGGTTGCACCTGTGAGCCGTGAATCAGGAATCTGTTACTGCACAGATATTGCAGTTTACCGTGCTGAGGACATTGTCCAGTGCATGCATCTTGTGGTGTACACTGCTGGTGTTGTGTAGCATTACTGTTAGTGTCCTATCCCTTGTGATACCCGTGGAGGTGGGTATGCAATCTGTGCCCTGCAGCAAAAGGCACTATGTGTGTATCAAGAGGCTTTGCTAATATACAATGGCCCATGGGTGACACGTGCAAGCTGCCCCTCGCAAATCATTGTGGCTTCCCTAGCATGTAAGCACACGCTGACAGCCATTGGATACCCTATGAATGACATTGGAGATTGAACAGAATGTAGACATAGAACACCCTTCCTACATATTGTGGTAGCATACCTGGTGAGGGTATGATGGCAACCAAGGTCAGGCTCATACCAGCCCATGCCACATGCTGAGAGAGCCCTTCTATGTTCCCTATCATGTAGTCTAGGGAGGTACATCTCAGGTCATCCATAGTGGCATGGAAATGATTGAGTCATATGTGTCCATGCCTCTGACTGACCTGTATGCATGTGTTATGTGGTGGACCATAGTGCCCCACGGGCATATCACTGTGACCTTCACCATGTACAGCCTGTTGAGCAGGATCCCACTGCACCGGTCAAGAGAGGTACCTGACACATCTGGAGCAGGTGTGTTGTGTAGCCCTACAGGCTATGAGTGTTTGGCACACGGGATGTGTGTTCCATGTGTGGCATGTGCTCTGTTCTGACTTAATGTATGCCTGTGTGCCAGCTGCGGAGGTGTGTGATGCTCAGGCAGGATGCTATTCTGAGGCTCCAAGTATGCCCCAGTGTGTTCATGTGTTTGGATTGCTGTCAGTGCAGGTCTATGTCAGACTGGTATTGTAGTCACTGTAGTACGTCATGCCACCTGACAGGGTACGGCAGTACTGGGTTCAGAGTGCTCAGTCCCCAGATTGGCTATGTGGTTGCATCTCACACATGTGTTGTACGTTCCTGGCCAGGGGAGAGGGTTGACTGCATACATGTGGCAGCTGAGACATTGCCACATGACTCACATATACCACAACTGGACCACAGAGGTGATTCACAGGTTACCTTTGCACATGCTACCATAGTAGTGTGATTGCCATGGTGATTACCAACACATAGGGACAATGGGGAACAACATACTGAAGGTGAGTATGTGTGGGTGTACTGCTACTGATTTCATAGTGCTGGCATTTATGACTGCACACATGGGAAAATGCCAGGTAAGTCATATGCAATGTGTCACAGGCAATGTACATGTGAACAGGACAGACAGTGATGTTCTGTCAAGTGAGACATTGACATACGTATAGTACGCTATGCAGATGTCACTAGGAATCTACAGAAGCTCTGTAAATCTGCATTGCAGGTGGAATCAGTGTTCCAGGGAACCTCATGCAAAGATGCATGCAAACAAAGCTACAGTAAGCAGGGCTGGAAGTAGTCCATTATACAACAAAGAAGAGGTACCACTTCCAGTATGTAGCAGTGCAAATATGCAGGCACTATAAACACGTACCCAGGAATGCACAGCCCAGATGTCCATGGTAAAACTGATATTATTTAATATTTAATTTAATTTAAATTAAATTGGTACTGCCACATATCAACATGCGCAAACATCCACATTGCATAGTCATTGTGGGCAACATGCCACCATTAGTGTACATGTCTATCATTGCGTATCACTACTTGCATTACCTTCTCCCCTGTGCTACCTATGTATGTGGCTATCTGTTGACATCCTTACCACCGGTAGTATGCAATAATGTGCAGCTGTTACACTATGGTACTTACTATGGGTGTAGATAACAATTCAAGACAGTCATACAGTTACTGCATCAGGCATGCTGGGATATACACACAATCATATCAGCACACTGTACTGTTACCAACATGATAATAGTAATACACTTCTATGTAGTCACCCTGTGCATCAGCAACATGTTAACCTGTTCCTGCACTAATGTTGGATATTGCAGGAGGTGGCACAGTTTCATCATATGCACAGGGTGTGAACTAGGTATGCCTGAGTTTGCCACTGATACCACCAATTGACATGTATGTGTATGTGTGTTGGTGAGGGACAGCAGTACAGGGTGGGGCACTGTTGGTGCAGTGTGTGCATGTATGTGGTAGCCCTAGGTGTTAACATTTTGCATGTGTGTATGCATGCACACAGTTCCACCTCATGGCTGCCATATACTGGAGTTTGTGGACAGCCACAGACTGCACCTGGCACGTCATACAGATCAGTGTCTGTGGCCACAGACACGGTACCTGTGCCTGGCAGGGGTGCTACGGACCGTATCTGGTACTAAGCCAGACTGGGTACTGTCATCAGAAGCGCGTGTTCGTTGACTGGACACAGGTCCCTGTTGGGACTGTCCAGAGCCACATGCACGTGGTCTCCTGGGGCGGTCTGATGACAGCACAGACCCAGCATTGCTGGGGCTGCTGCTGGCACTATGGGGGCGTCCACGGGCCTGTTGTCATCCACGCTGACTGTCAGCTGCTGCTGTTGCTGGCATACGGCCACGTCGAAGCCGCAACCATCCACCATTGCCCTGGCTCATGGACATGTAGTTGTGGAACTGCTGTAATATGTCCCCACAACGTCCATCTATGACATTGGTGAAATTACGGATAGCATCCGCAATGTCACGCATACTTCAGTCATGGATGTGCGACATGCTCTCAGCTCCCTCAGACCCTGTCTGGTGAACTTTTCCATATGTGACTGTGCCTGCATGACAGCCCGAAACATAGCTGAGGTTGACAGACCTCTTTGCGCATGTCTGCCAGAGGCAGTACGCCCACAGATGCTCCCACGAGAACCCATGGGCAACTCTCTGTGTGGTACCATCTCAGGACCCTGCCCATGGCTGCTGTGTGGGGAAGCATGTGCCACAGATACCACATTACCCTAGTCAATGCCCACTGTATCCTGTCCATCACCTAGGGACAATGGTGACATAGGATGTACTGGAAGGATGACTGTGCGCAATGATGGGGTTGACAGCTCTGTACTGTCAATTGGCTGACCACTGATGGACCCTGACACACCTTCCTGTGCCATTACACAGATATCATCATTATCAGTACCTGTGGCACCAGATTCAGGTTCCCTGCTGCAGGACACCAGAGCAGCACCAGAACCTGTGGGAGGAAGACAGGAAACACAGTTTACAATGTCTACACAATGTTACCAGTGATGCACATGTGCACACATGCACACATGCACACATGCACACGTGGACACATGCACACATGCACACATGCACATATGTACACATGCACACATGCACACGTGGACATAGGCACATGTGGACACAGGCACACATGCACACATGCACATGTGGACACAGGCACACATGCACACATGCACACCCCGCAGTATACACACAGAGCACTACTGAGTTACACTATTATTACTAGCACTATCAGGACTATTATAGGTATTGTTAAAACACACTCACCAGCATGGATGGGCTGCCTTGCTGTAACACCGTAGTGACCTGCAGAAATGAGGGGATTAGTGTCAGTGGGCACAACTGTGCCATTGATACTGTGTATGATACAGTTCAGTAGTACAACAGTTGCCTTTCACATGTCAGCTGCTGATATTGGCAATATCACATCTGCACAATTACATACTATGTTGACAGCTACATACCAAGGACACACCTTACACATGCATAAACTAACAGTGTACAGAACAGTCAAGTGCACATATGGCATATTACCTGCATGCTCCATGTCATGTTGCTGTGTGGCTCCAGCCTCCATCATAATGCAGGTGTGTTGCTGTTGATGTTCCTGGGCTGGAACCACAACACTTAGGAGTAGCCCCTCCAGTCTGGTGAGGGGGGGGTGTGTGGCCACCCCACCTCCTGTGGCAACCTGTTGCCTGTGGATATCCGACGCACGCTGACGGACATTTCTGATTAAATCACTGCAGTGATGTTGTACCTGCTCATATGTCCTATTATGCATGCCAATGTCATTTACCCTATGGACAAGGTCTTGCCACAGTGCAGCCCTCTCCTGCTGATTCTGGCTGGTGCGGGAAAACAGTATGTCATAATCCCGCACCAGGCTCTGGTGTATCTCTTCATCTTCTGCAGCAGAGTAGGCAGGATGTCGCTGATGCGCCATGTCCCTGAAAGAGAACACAAACAGGATATCAGCAGACTATGTCAGCAAAATATGTCACACATACTATACATGATACTCAACTGTAGTGATATACTACTACTCCCATATGTAGCACGTGTGTATCTCTTGGTGGATACACATGTACATGGCCAGATATCAGTGCTCAGCCGACACCTGTGCAACAATACCTACCACATTCCGTACAACATAGTACCAAGCCCCATCAGTCAGCACACTGAGACAGGTCCAATGCAACACCTCACTCTGGGGGTTCATAACAAGGTACTGTATGTGGAACGTCATCCACTAGTGTGATCTGGACACAAAATAATCTGCCTGGATATACATATACCACCACCACCACCGGCACAGTAGACTACTTTGAAATATATGTGAATAGACAGATTTTTACTTGTTAGGACTTAGATGGTATCCATGCAGCCCACTGGGCCAGTGAAAGCCACAACCCACAATGCTGACCCCTTTGCAAATGCTTCCCACGGACATCCCCAAGTATGCATGGAACATGCACACACAATTCTAACCCAGACCCTATGCACAAAGGTTAAGCATCCTGTCTGGTGGACCCCAGCCAAAGACAAATTGTATAACGATAGAAGGAGGCTACTGCAGGACAGAGCAGAATCACATAAAGGGAAGGCATCTGTGGTCAGCACTAGTAATAAGCTAAGTTCTCTCATAACAACATCCAAGGCCAACTCTGAGAGAGAAATGGCCAAGGACACTAAAGATAACTACAAGGCCTTCTTCAGTTTTGTTAGAAACATGGACCGAAAGCCTCAGATATGCTCAGAGTTAGTACACAACTACATAAAATTCACTGAACCCACAGATATTGGCAACATTCTGGCAGACAGGTTCAGTGCAAATATCCCCCCTCCCTCTCCCCCAAAAGAAGAAATACTTATCACAGCTGAATGTAACTTCCCTGTCATCTCAGATGTCCAGGTGAGGGCCGCCCTCAGCAAAGCAGAACACACAGCATCAATGTGACCTGATGGTATCCCTGGATGTGTGCTACGTGAACTCCAAGAGGAGCTACAACCGCATATAAAACTGATATTTAACCTTAGCCTTACTATGGGATATGTACCTGAACCCTGACATACAGCAACAGTGGTCCCACTCCACAAAGGAGGCACCTCTACTGACCCTGGGAACTACCGCCCCATAAGCTTAACCAGCCTGGTCTGCAAAGCTATGGAAAGATTCATTATGGAACTCATATACAGCGATATTGGGGACCTACAGGCACTTGATCCCACCCAGTTTGGCTTTGTGAAGGTCTGATCCTGCCTTTTGAACCTGGTTGACTTTTACAAAACAGTCACTACAGCCATTGATGAGGGCAAAGCAGTCCATACAGCCTACCTGGACTTGACTAAGGCCTTCAACACAATACTCCACTCAGGCATCATAGACAAGCTCATCAGCTTAAATGTTAATACATATGTCACATGATGGGTTGCAAACTGGTTGAACAACAGAATCCATAAAGTCAAACTTGCGGGAGCCATGTCAGACTCAAAGCCAGTCACAAGTGGTATCCCACAGGGCTCTGTCCTAGGACCCCTCTTGTTTGGCATTTACTTCTCAGATGTGAAAGCAACCATGGGTGGGTTGTGGATGACAAAGTTCCCAGATGACTGCAAACTAGCCACCATAGCTGATACACCAGCTGACACACACATCCTACAGATAGGCCTCACTGAAACGGACAACTGGTGCCAGAATCATGGCCTAATACTGAATGGCATGAAATGTATAGTCATCCCCTTTGGGTAAAACAACGTACACACAACTTATCACATAGACATACATATAGATACAGACCAATAACACATATGGAGGGTTCACAGTATGTAGACTATTAAATTGTTACTTTACATTACCTGTGTTTGTCACAGCTGGTTGCGTTACCATTAGTATAGGTTCCTGCTGCTGCTAGCCCAGCTTGATACTATCACTGATGACAGCTTCAACTTAGTTTTTCTTAAGTGTAGTTTTTGTTTGTGTTTTTATTTCCTTTTTTTCTTTCTTTTCTCTCTCTCTCTCTCTCTCTCTCTCTCTCTCTCTCTCTGCCTCCAGACGGTGCAATGGAAGTATTGCATGCATGGACTGGGAGTACAGGATGCTTTTGTAGGTATCTGCATATGTCCATGTGATGGCCTCTGCACCAATTGTTAGCCAGCATTTGCTGATTGCATGCAGCCAGTTGTGTACTGATTGCAGTTCTCACTGTGATTTCAGGACAGTGCTATAAAAGGGTATGTGAGATAGGCGTTGCCCTTTCAGATTTTAAGGGCGGGGACCATACTGGTATGCTGTGGACACTGTTCTGTGAGTGTAAAGGTTAGTATCTCTCTCATAATTCAGGCTGTGTTGTAGATTAACATTTCTCCATTCATCTCTCCTGTTTCCTTTACTAAGTGTGTATGTACACTGACACCTACAACTATATATATATATATATATATATATATATATATATATATATATATATATATATATATTTATATATATATATATATATATATATATATATATATATATATATATATATATAACTGACATTATTACCTACTAGCTACCAACTAGCATGGATATTTCTGTTCACACACTACTATTATAGAAATCCACTAGATTTGACAGTAAATATACATGACATGCTTTGTGTACTACACATCCTATATTCCCTTTACATTCATTACTACTATTACATGATATATTTATTGTAGCACATTTTTCTTATATAACAGTCATGGCTTAGTGGTAAGTCATGCAGACTACTGCTTCCAAGGTCCTGGGTTCGGGACTGACAGTGGGATTTTATTTTGCTTTTGAACTTACTACAGGACCAGTCAGTTAGAGTGACTAAGGCACTTTTAAGCAGTTGTAACAGGGTTAGCGCTGGTTTGCACGGAGCTCACGCATGCGCACTGGTGTTCAGCTCCGCGCACACCCGCTTGCAACTGCTTAAAAGTGCTTACTCTTGCGCACACCCGCGCTATTTTCTTTGAAAGCAATGAAAATGGGGAGACAGGAAAGTGGTGAAAAAGGGGTCACAAAGAGGGTAAGACAGTAGGGGAAACAAGCTTGGGTTTTGCAGGAGGGATGTAGGTAAGGCCCATAGCTGCCCATTTCTTCATCAGCAACAGCTGTGCATATGTTTGTAATTTGGTGTGACATTTGAAATCTTCCACCCCTGAGAGAGGTGTAAGGACAACAATAATACTTGTTGTACAGCCAATTGTAATTGACAGTTTCCATGTCCAGCAGACATGTGTGCAAAATGGGCAGCTATGTATGGGGCATAATTTTTTTGTGGGTACAGATTGCCCTTTTTCTTTTTTTTTTTTTTCAGGTGAGAGTGGTATGTCAGGTAAAGGAAGTCGGTATAGCTGGGGAGGTAGGTTGGGTAGGTCAAAACAAGACAAACAAGATGCATACAGGAGTGGTGTATGACATGTGTGGGAGGGTAACACAATTGACGGGGACGGATGTTTGGATATCCAGAGCCCATGAGCCCACAGATGGCAACAGTGGAACTGATATCCCCACCCATGGGCAGTTGCCACTGTACCTTCACTGCCCAGGATGGGGCTGTGCTGAGGGCTGTGTAGGCCGGGCAACAGGCATGCCCGTTAGTTGTGCCACCTGTGCCTCAAGCTGGCGTAGGGGCCCAAGAACAGATTCCTGGATCTCCCTATGCACCACAGTCCGGACGCTACGGAGGGTGAGTGGTGGTTCTCTTCTGACCACACTTGCAGAGGGGGGACGAGCCCCATCCCCTGCAGCGCTTCCACCTGCAGGTGGCACAGGGCCACCGGAGGAGGGTCCGGACTGGACACTACTGCCAGGTGCATTCGCCAGCTGAGGTGGGAGAGGTGGATCCGCTGGAACCCGCCTTCCCTGTCATCCTATGTTTTGCATTATGTCATGAAGGTTTGGGTTAGTAACATACAATACCATTCGCAATTAGTTGTAACAGCATGCATTAGTATTCCCATTAACCAAACACCCAGATATTCACACCATTGAACAGTGAGCATAACACATGCATAATTTGAACAGCAATACACAGTCCAACAACATGCAGGGTTGATTGATGGCAACAGGCCATCAGGTTTGGATGTATGAACAGGGCAGATGCATCAATGTACATGTAAATATGTATGACCCAACAGGACAAATGTCCAGGGTTGTTAATTGTGATTGCACATACCAATTTCACGTGGAATGGATTATATGTGGTTATAGGGTAGGGTGAAGAAAATATAATTAACACCTTCAAATACCAATACATATGCTGTACATTTCTAATAGCTGCAGATATATACACACTACAGTTCTACCTACAGTTTCCTATGTGATAACTACTTCAAGTTGGTGATAGGAATCTTACTGCTACATCAATATACATTTTCATTTTTATTCATACACGTTCATATCTGGCTTTGTTCAGCTACATCATCCTGCTACATTTGCTTTATATAGCTATAGACAACTGTGGATGTTTGGTATTTCAGACAATCATACTATCTGCATATTGCAGACTGAGAGCAACATATCCAGATTTTGGGATACACATTCCAGCTGCAGGAACATTTTGAACACATTTCGCAGTTTGGTTCTGCTTGTCACATTCATTTAATTCTGTACTAACTGCAGTATACTTTATTCAGGAGTTATTACTACTTTATTGGTGGATTCATAACTCTTTCTCACACTCTCTCACTTGTTTTAATTTTACAATTCAGGATGGTACTTCCTTCTAGGCTTTATTGACATGTTTTATCTGTAGTTATTACAATCCTTTCCAACAGTCTCACTTCTGTCATGTTTCAGTATTTCAACAGGGATATATTTCACACATGTGATTTGCTCATCTTCTGCAGCTGTACTTTTCAGCCTGCTGCAGGTTGTGTACTATTATATTACAGGTGGGGCATCTTTATTTCAGACTTTATTTCAGATATTTTCATTTTTCTGTTTGGATTACAGACTGCAACACACTTTTGTAATCAAACAATACTTGCAAACACTCTTACACTGTTACTTGCACATTTTATTACTTAGTGACTACACTGCACTCTTTTACTAACTGTCATACTTTTATATTTATTTACAGTTACAGGGAGAGGATTACTGACCTGCCTGGTGGTGCAACCACACCAGCCTATCGCCATAGGCTCAGCGGTTCACAGAACGGACACCTGCAGCTGTAATATAAATAAAGTAATATTGGAATACACATCTCCATAATATCATCTAGGTTAATTTCTTACATACATAATTAGATGTAACTTAGTAGTGGGGCGATGGGCATTTGCCGGGCCTCCTGGATCCAAAGGTTCAGTTGGTCCTGCTTACATCTCTTCAGGTCCGCATGGTGGTGACGGACCTGCTCACCAGTCCTTGGAATCCCTGTAGCACTGGTGAGATCATGAGCCAACCGGTCCCACGCCTCAGCCCTATATGCTCCCCACAGGACCTGGCCCTGCATGAGTTGGGCCTCATGATTGTGGACAAGGAGCCAAACTATATATCTGGACTCCTTAATGCCCCACCTCTGTGCTCGGAAGCAACTACCCTCACCTACTCCTGACATTCTGGCTGCAAGTTAGTTCTACAATCGGTTATGCTGTGTATTCCCGCCTATGGGGCATATATATGCCATTTTTCCTGCACTTGTCTGTGATTGGCCATTTTGGAATTGTATCAGCTTCACTAAACCTGCTTTGTCATGCTCCTCTTTCTATTCATTCCTATATATTTGCTATTACTGCATTTCTAAGTACAGCTGTCATGGCTTAGTGGTTCAGTACCTTGACTATAGTGCATGGTATCCTGGGTTTGAACCTGGCCACTGCTTTTTATATTTTATGACTGTCTAGACAGGCTAGGGGGTATGTCTGTGTAAAGGCAGTTTTGTTACAGCTTGCTCAACGTTGCCCGTTGGTTAGCTTGTTGGCGCAGTGCGCATCTCTGCGCAAACGGGTTACGCTGATTTACGCATCATTTGGATGTCAGCACACATATTACGCTCAGCTCAGCTAGGGGCACACAGTTTCAGCATGTTAAACCACTGCTCACCTACGGGCACTCATTTTGCATCTTTTAAACCACTGTTCACCTACGGGCAGATGCACTCACCTTGTTAAACTGTAGCTCAGCTATAGGCACATCTGGCATTTTTTATTATTTTGTTATCTCACATTTCTTCAAAATAAATGGCCTATTTCATTACATTTTACATAAAATATAATTTTATATGTGTACATATATGTCAGGGTCTTGTTTTGTGCTTATTTCACTAATAATAAAAATTGATGTTGTGGGGGTTCGAACCATGACTGCCTGCTTTTCAGCCAATGTCTCTACCACTACGCTATTGCTTTTTGACTTACTTTCCATAGTTAGTTCTTATATGCTTTTCCACTTACTGCTAACTGTGGCTGAGCTACGGGCATGCCCGCACAAACGAGCGCACTCACGGGCAAACATCTTTACAATTTAAAAAAAATATAGCATGTTAATTTATATAATTTTATGTTCATAGTCTGTGGGGGCATGTATTGTGTTGTGTTTATTCACATTTCCATGTACTCTGTCGTGGGGTTTACTTTGGGCACTTTTACTCTTCTGGGGGCATGTCCGCTTGCAGGGCTCGGCCTACGGACATGCCCCCTACTGTCTTCCACGGACTGTGTAAGCCTTAGGTGTGATTCAGCATGCCCTCATGCATATGCATGACATGCTGACGTCACACCATTTAACTGCAGCCTCTGTGTAAGCCTTGTAACTCTTACACTGAGGTTTTGTGAATCCTGCCCAATACGTTTGTATGCATTTGAAATCATTCTCTTCTTCTTTAAGAAGAGGTTCCAAATAATTTTGCATGTGTTTATGTCACTTTCATTGAGATTAGGATTTTCCAGAATTTTGGCAGCAATTCTCTGATTTTTCGCAGAATGATGGAATAGTTTTTCTGGAGGTTAAGTGCTAGTCTCATTTCTGCTAGAGAATGTTTTTTAAGGGGTAAAGCTCTAACAGACATTTCTGTTTTAGGAAAGGGAAATTGTTAAGATTAAGTAATTTATTTGTGAGCTTGAGGATTGGGTTAAGATGTAAAGGTTGTAGAATGTAATAGCATTAGATAAATTTAAAGTATCCATACATTTTTAAAGAAAAATAATCTTTTTTTTTACAGATATACGCAACTTCATGTTTTTTATTCCTTATTATTCATTATTTATTATTAGTTATTATATATTATTAGTTATTTATTCATTCCTTGTTAAAAAAAGAAGAGGTTTAGGACTGAAGCTGAGACTTTTAACATAATTATAGTAGAGTTCTATCAAACCCAGTGTCCAAGGCTTTGTACTTGAGATATAATCAGAAATAGCCATGAGCCTACTAGAATTAATAACGTCATAATATAATTTGAAGTCTGGGAGGTTCATCCCTCCTTGGTTCTTAAGATGTATCAGTTTTTTATAGGTAATTTTGACCAATTTAGGTGACCATATAAATTTAGACAGAGAGGAATGAAGTATATTGAAAAAATGATTGTGCAATATTATATTTGAAGCATTAAATACTGTATGTATAAAAGTCTTGAATGTATGTTCATCTTAACAATAGCCACTTTTGATAGAAATGAAAGATGAGTTTTATTCCATCTAAGGAGGACCTGTTGCATTGTTAGTAATGTTATTTTGGTAAGACAGTTTTGAGTTGAAAAGATAACCCTAAATATGTCAGAGAATGACTTAATTTAATTTTCAGTGGGATGGGATATGCAACAAGTTGGTGGGATGAATTAATAGAGAAGATTAAGGATTTCTCTGGGTTTAATTTATCATTAGAGTGTTTATAAAAGATATCTATGGAGTCCAAAATTTTTGACAAGTCAGAATTAGGAACTGTAAAATATAGATTTAAGTCATCGGCAAATGCTGAGAATGCTATCTTGGAATTGTATAAGACCGATGTGGTGAAAAGTTTTCTGTGTAATAAGAACAAAGGTTCAATATAAAAGTTAAATAGATGAGGGTATAATGGACATCCTTATCTTGTTCCATTCTTAATAGGGATCTGGGGAGAGTAATCTTATTGATATATAATGTTTTGGGTCCCATACAGAATGCCGACAGCTCACAACGCCGACACCCATATGGCCGATGCCATATGGTCAACGTTCAGAATATCGACAATGGGGAAATGCTATCTTCCAATAGTGCAGAAAGAAAAATTTCCATTCTTGCACTGTAGTGTGATTTCGGAGTTGGTATATTAATGGTACAGGGGTGTGAGGTGCGGTTCCCCCCACAGGGGTGCAGGGGGGCATTACCCCCCTGCTAGTACAAAAAAGGAAATTTTATTTTCCTTTTTTGTGAAGTTCTGGTGCTGTCAATATTGTGAGTGTCGACCATTTAGCATCGGCCATATGGGTGACGGTGTTTTGGGCTGTCGGTGTTCTGTAGGTGATCCAATGTTGTAAAAGCATTGGAATACAATGTATTAATAGATTGGATGAAGGTTGGAGGAATACCAAAATGAGGCAGAACCGAAAGAAGAAATCTTAAGTTTAATCTCTCAAAAGCCTTGGAGGCATCATTTACAAGGGCAAATAATGTCATTTGACTTTGACTGGAAAGATTAGTCATTGCGTTTAGTGTGAGTGTATTATCACAGATCTGCATATATTGTATAAAACTTGATTATTTGGGAGATATCATACTAAAGATAATAGGTTTTAGTCTGTTAGCCATTATCGATGAAACATGTTAATATCTAGGCTAATCAGGGAAATAGGTCTATAATTCCAAAGGTTTTTAGGGTCAGTGTGTTCTTTGTGGATAAAAAACATTTTGAAAATGTTAAATTGCCTATCTGTAATATTATTATATTTTATATAGTTAAATAAATCAAGTAAAAGTTTTGAAATTTTCTGATTGAAAATTTGATAAAATTCTGCAATTAATTCATCTGGTCCTGGAGCCTTGTTTGATTTGATGTGATTTATGGATGTTATTATTTCCTGTTGAGTAATAGGAGATGAGAGGGATTCTTGTTGGGTTTGATACATTTTTAGGAAATTAAGTTGCTTTGGAAAATTGTCTATCTCTTGTCCCAGTGATGTGGGTGTTTGATCTCCATAGGACTGGGAATATAGGTCAGCAAATAACTGAACAATCTTCTGACTCAAGTAATATAATTTTTGGGGGTGTGGCTAGGATGCTGAACTGATAGCTGCACTTCATTTCAGCTCTCTTACCTCAATACAATTCCTGACAGGAATTTTACAAAATAATATTTAATTTGAAGAAATTTTTATTACTAACTTATTTCTAATAACTCTGAGCATCTATAAGAAAAATTTTATTGTCAGAACTTGAATAATTCCTGTCAAATTAATTACTGGAAAATCAGCACCAATATCAGCTTTACAGCATGAGTCATCTAAGGAATACAGCACAAGACTCTTCTCTCAAAAAAGACCTGCAGTCTCTCATTACAAATATACAGTAACTTACAATAAAAATCGAAAAGATGGACAATAAAATAGATACTTTTAAAGAAAAGTGCTCACAACAACTGGAACAGCTTCAAGAAATGTTTACACAGCAGAAAGGACAGATATCACTTATTGAACAGTCATTAAGTGACATTGACACTAGAGTTCAAGTAGAAGAACAACAAACTGAATTCTTACTTCAACAGAATACATATTTACTAGAAAAACTTGATGATATGGAAAACCGAACAAGAAGAAATAATATTAGAATATATGGTCTACCAGAAAAATCTGAAGGGGACAATATGATAAACTTTCTTACCACCTGGATACCAGATGTAACAAAAATACCTGAAGCTCTTTCATATGGTATAGAACGGGCACATAGATCACTAGCAGCTTCTGGAAATGCTTCTTCTCCGGGTAAGAACAAGCCAAGATCTATAATTGTGAGACTTTTTTCTACACAAGATAAAGATCTTATATTAAGAAATGCTTGGGCAAATTCTCCCATCAAATACAATGATTCATTAATAAGATTTGACAATGATTATTCTACAAAGGTCGTTTCAAAAAGAAAAGAATTTCTACCAGTAATAAAAACCTTGAAGAAAAAGCAACTGAAAGTCCATCTTTTATTTCCAGCAAGACTGAAAGTTTTTCTACCAAATGGAATAAAAATCTTTGAAACAGTAGATTCAGCAATAAAATACCTTACCAACAACAACATCCTAACACATGAAGAATCTATGGACTGGACAATAAGTACACCGAAGAGAAATGCTGAAGTAAATAACTGGAAAACTGTTGAGCAAAAGAAAAAAAAACTAAAGGACAAATAATCTTATATATGTTATATTCTGTAAAAATCTAAATAATAATACTAACAACAAAAGAAAAGTTCTTACTGTCTTCAAGTTACACCAAAACAGGTACTGTTTTCAATTATACTTTAAATGTCAAAATTAGCATAAATGTAAATACATTTATCTCAAATCACATCAATATACTAAGTATAATTTAAACATTACTCTATTTTTCATTATTATCCATCTATTATTTACATATTCTTAATCAGAGTAATCAATGCATAATAATGTTCCCAAATAGTTTATTTATTTATTTATTTATTTATTTTCTCTCTCTGTGTTTTGTTGTTTTTATTTTTCTCTTCTTTTTATTAAATCTTCATTAACTTATAATACTTTCATCAGTATATGGTTATATTGCTTAACAGGTATAGTAACGGCTGCTATATAACTTATTATTAGTTACATCCCTGATAGTATTACTTTTATAAGTTAAAAGTGTCCCTGTTTGGATAAACGCTAATGCTGGGCAGAAATGTGTTGCTTTTGAAATGAAGTATTTCAGTTAGGATGTATCATAAGACTACTTTAAATAATCTTAAAAGAAGTTCTGCCTTTGACCCATATGCACATACTGATATAGTCCAGTGAAATAATATGTTTTAAGTGATATTTTGAGGCTATAAGTCAGGTGTGCTGTGGCTCCAGACATCCAGAGTTGAAAGATGCTTGTGACTAGCTTAGATATCCTGTTGTCTTTTCTTTTGTAGAGAAATAAGGCATAGCATGTTTAAAATGCAAAGTTTGACAGTTGTGAACATTACTCCACAAACTAGAGTGCTCACGTGCCACTACATGAGTTTGTCACCAAATAAGAGGAGGGAAAAGAAAAAAGAAAAAACACATACCTTTTCCCCGCTTGGTTCTCGAGACAATTTAACAGCCACAAACATCACTAGAAACTTGAATTACTTATTGCTTGTTGCATTTACTTGTGTACGCCATCCCCTGACTCTTTCTAATTGACGTCTAGTCAGAAAATAAGCTAGGTTCACATTTAAAGATACAGAAACCTAAATTCCTTCTAAGGAAACAAATAATATAAAAGGTTCATATAAATATACATAGATATTTATTTTTGAAGCACTTTCAGTTTATGGCTACTGATGTCTTCTAGCACCTTGATAGATAAGGACATATATCTGCTTGTCTTTCTATCAGTTTAGATTTCCAGACATTTTAGCTATCCCTTACTATGTTTTATACAGCAGAGTTTAAAAGCAGAAATTAATCATCAGCAAATAAAATCACTGCTGTTTTACAAATTCTCTAAAGAAACTAGTAAATGTCAAGCAACTGACAGGTTTGTTTTGGGGAGGGTTGCCATTTCCCACGCTGGTGCTCCTGCAGAATACTACTGATGTCCTGCTGTCAAGGTATGCCCTCGGGTGGGCAGGTGGGATGCAACAAGAAGGTTGGATGTGCATTTGGCAAATCAAACATTTAGATGGCGGTATGGTATACTAGATGGAAAAAGTGGAAGCAATGATTGTATAGGCAACTATAATGCGTAACATAACAACAGTGGATTTGACCCGGTGTGTCAATTATACAATGTTTATATCCCATGTGGCTTTGGGCTTTGTCGAAGCATCTGTGTTCTACACACATATTGTGTTGGATCTGATTTGAGTGGAAGGGGGAGAGGCTTAGCCCACACCCTAATTTGTTACTGGGTTGCCATGCATAATGGGCATGCATTGTGGCAGGTACTCAATGGGCTATCCATCCTTAGATGGCTCATGCTGTTCCCGTTTGCACATCTGAATGGTGACTGCGGCTGTGTTCTTCTTGTTATGTTGCCTGGCTGTGGCTTCACCCTTCTTATAATATTGCCTGGCTTTTTACATTATCAAGAATGACACAATACTAGTGTAAGCAGATATATCATGTTACTGTTAGTGTGGACAAGGATGCTTGACAATGCAACTATGATTCTTGGACCTTTCTGCAGACGGGTGTGTTGTCTGGCAGTTGAGAGCCTGGTTGTTCCTGATCAGCGGACCTGTATTTTTGTGTTTCAATGTGACTGCATGAAAGGATGCCAGTATTGGTCTGCAAGTTTGGTGGGCAGTAGATTCGTTGGGGATTGATTTGAGGAGACACTTGTATTATGGCTGGGGCACTTGACATTTGATAAATGTATCCTCTCAATGATGCGTTCTGTCTGGTCATTGGCTGTAAAACAACTTTTCTGAGAAATATTGTTGTGGTGCCAGTTAATGATTTGGATTACATGTTTCTATATACAGTCATGAAGCAATTGCCAGGATAAAATGGTACTCTTGTAGTGCATGGATCATCGTGGCTGTCCTCCGATGTTGGAGGAAAAACAAGCTTATTGGACACCTTTTTGATGTAGTAAAGGTGTTACCCCATGGCTTGAATACGTTTTGTCTCTTTGCTGCAAAATGGGTTGGGAATTTTGGCCTGTAATATTTTCGTACATGGTGGTTTGAATCTTGGCAGCTTCCATTGTTTTGATGTGTTCTCCAGTATACTTTTGTTCAGTCATAGGATTGAATTACTGGTGTTGAGTAGGTCAGGATTGTATCTCCAGCACTTGTTGTCAGCAGATAGACGCACTGGTTGGGTGTCAGTCTAAGCTGTGGGAGTTGATGTGTGATATACATAGATGTTTGCTTTGAGGGTGTGGTCAAGTGCGCTGCAGTTTTACCTCTGTACTGTGTCAGTTTTCATTGTGCAGGGTCCCTCTGAGGGTTGATGGAAGTGTTGGCAACAAGACACTCAATCAGGTAACAACATTATGAGTGGTCTCTTGGATAAGGGAACTGTCTAAATTGTGATTTTGTTGTTTCCAGCCACGGGAATTGTCATTGAAAAGCTGAAAAATGCAATTAGAGGAACATATTTAATGTCTACTAAAGAAATATTAATATACTTATACATTGTATCGCATTTCAGTTTATGTTAAACATGAAATATGATGTGGTTTCAGAACTATTCATGTTTTTATTCCAATATGACTTTGCAAATATTAATTTAAACACTGGTTTCGGACTTGAGTAGTTTAAAACAATTGCACAACAATGGTACTGTATTATACAGTAATATCAGTAAATAGTTTTCAACAGATGTATGAAATATACAGTTATAGATTTTAACATGTTTATTAATACCCTAAATTATTTTGAAATGATACTACCTTAATCTAAATATTTGTACCTTTTTGAAACCTGCTTAGAAGTAAGTATTATTGAATTACAATAAGATGAGTAAAGAATATATGTATATATTTTAGCTGATTAGATTATCTTAATATATTATTCAATTATCTTTATTTAAAACTAAGAGGATAAGAGAAACTGATCCAAATATTATTTGTGAGGGTAGAAAGTTTGTTTGGTTAGATTCACTAACCAAACGAAGAGGTATATTACCTCATAGCAATAGGGAATGGTTTTAAGGTTAAGAATTATAAGTTTGGAAGTTCTTTGTTTTTTTATTCTATCACTTTGGTGTCACTCAGAAACATGCAAAAATCATACAAGAAAAACTTTTTGAATACTGTATCCAAGATGGAACTAAGAATAAACAATATTTACATAAACTCACACATAAAACAAACTCAAAACTAGGAAATGAAATGTTTATCCATAAATGTTAATGGTCTAAATAATAGTAATAAAAGGAGAAGCCTATTCAAGTACATAAACTTACATAAACCACAAATAGTCTTTTTACAAGAGACACACTTATCAGATAGAGATATAAACAACTTAAATATTAATAATTACACAGTACTAATAAACTCTCAATACAAAACAAAAAAAAAGAGGAGTAGCTATACTACTTCGCAACTCAACTATAACACCTAAAATAATTACTACTCATCAAGATACATCAGGTATGTTTTGTCTAGTTTCAATAGAGTTAAATAAGAGAATCTATACATTAGTAAATCTATATTGGATAGCAGGACTAGGATTAAAAACAGTTAAACAGCATTTTGAAGAGATAATTCATTTAACTAAGGGTAGCCTGATATTGGCAGGAGACTTCAACTGTATAATGAATGAAAAAGATACAGATTCTAAATCCAAAAGAAGAAAACAACCCATCTCTAAAGCACTATCAAAATTTATAGATACATTGTATTTAAAAGATATAAATGAATTTGCAGAACCAGACTCACTAATCTTCACATTTTATTCTCATAGATATAAAACTAACTCTAGAATTGATAGAATATATGTTGCCAATGACCTAATAACAAAAATTGACAAAGTCAAAATCATAAATTGTCCTTTATCTGATCATAATGCCATAGTCTTTGAGATAGAGCTGACACCATTTTATTCAAATCCCATTACTAGGATACCTTCCTATATCACAAAATTGAGAGATTTCAAAGAATTTTATGAAGAAACAATCAAAAACTTTCTAGAAATAAATTACCCAGAAGATATTTCAGAAATATATGTCTGGGATTCATTAAAAGCAGTTACATATGGGAAGATATTATCCTGGTACATAAATAAAAGGAAGTTATGGAATAAAGATATGCTAGACTTACAAAACAAAGCAGATAAATTGAAACTGGAAATACAAAAGGGTAATGCTACTCAAGTTCAAGAACTTACACAAATCAATAAGAAGTATACAGAATTGCTACACCATAAGATTATGATTAACTTAGAAAAGATAAAAATAAACTCATACTCTACTAATTCAGCACACCTGAGATACTTAACTAATAGAACAAAAAAAATAATTAAATCTAAACAAATAAAAGAAATATTTATTCCCAATACTAACAAAAGAGTTACAGAACTAAATGATATTTTAGAAGCATCCAGACTCCAATTTAACATTGATAATTCCATAAATACTCAAGATACACCTACTAAGGATATAAAAAAAAATACTTAGAAAACAATATTCATATTAAATTAACACAAGAACAAATAGACATTATAAACAAACCAATCAATATGACAGAATTAAAATCACAAATTCAAAAGCTCAAGACAAATAAAGCACCTGGCCCAGACAATATGCTACCAGAAATGTATAAATTAATACCCAATCAAGCCATATCTTTATTATTAAAAGTATATGATATAGCCAATAAAGGTTGGAATATACCACCCTCTTGGAAATATTCATTGATATCCCCAATTATCAAACCAGATAAAGATGAAAAACAGTGTTCCTCATATAGGCCAATATCATTACTCAATATAGACTACAAGATGTTTATGGCTATATACGCAGATAGGATCAAACACTTTCTTCCTTTCTTAATTCACAAAGATCAAACAGGTTTTATTAAAGGAAGAAATACTTCAGATAATATTAAAAGAATACTAACATTAATAGATTATAGCAAACATAAAGTCCTAAATTTAAATGTAATCTCATTAGATATTAATAAAGCTTTTGATTCGGTTAACTGGAACTTTCTTTCACTAGTTTTAAAAGAATATAACTTTCCTTCTAATTTTAATAATCTTATCCAAATACTATATGAAAAATCTACTGCATATGTTAAACTGGGATCATATAGATCAGGCCCTATAACAATAAAAAAGGGAACTAAACAAGGTTGCCCTTTATCACCATTGTTATTTGCATTACTAATAGAACCCTTTGCAAATCAACTCAGATCAAACAATAACATAAAGGGCATTTGTATTAATAAAATGTTAAACCTTAAAATCCAACTCTTTGCTGATGACATACTATTAACTCTTTCAGATGCAAATGAGTCTTTGAATGCTCTATTTAACTCCATGAATAAATTTCAAAATATTTCAGGCTTAAAATTTAATGAAAACAAAACTAAAATTATGCCCTGTAATTGTAAAAAAAAAAATAATATAAACAAAAGATTTTCCAAATATATAGTAACAGAAAGTAAATTAGTATATCTGGGAATAAATCTACTCAATGAATTAACAGATTCTCTAATATTTAACTATAATAAAATACTAGACAAAATAGAACAAACAATTGGTTACTGGAATAAATATATCTTTTCAACAGCAGACAGATTATATCTTATTAAAATAAACATATTTCCCAAAATATTATACTTAATACAAAATTTTTCATTGCCACCTCCCAAATATATTATTCAAAGATACAATAAACTAATTTTAAATTTTCTATGGTTTCCAAATAAACCCCGTATAGCCTTAAATAAACATTTGCCAGATTGGGAAGATGGTGGAATTAATTTACGGATATTGATTTATATATTACCTCATCTGTTATTAAAAACATAACACTATGGTTAAATAATTCATACACACCTATATGGAAACAAGCCCATGAGCAGATTTACATAGAAATCAATTATAATCACATACAAGACAACTTAACAGTAATACCATCACCCCTCATATGGATGTTAAAAGATTATTTTTTAGGGAAAAGAAATAATATTAATAAATTGCCATCAAACTATGTAAGCTCTACACTTTCAGTGTTCAGAACATATATAAACAAAATACCAAATATTAATTCTTGGATTTTTCTTATTTTCCCTATAGCTTTTACACTAAATATTTTAGATACATTCCAAATATCTAAAATAAATATACTTAAAGAAGAAACATTACTCTTTTGGCATCAACTTATAGAGAAAGGGAAAATTCTAACAAAGGAACAGATAATTTATAATTATAATATAAATAAAGACAATTGGCTGTTTTTACAAAATCTAAGGCATTTTCTTATAAATAAAATAGAACAAATGCAACCTTCAGTTAGACATGAAGCTCCAAAACTCATTGAATACCTTATTCTTATCACAAAACAGCCTTATCAGGGTACAGGTTATTTGTCTAATATCTATAACATTGTTAAAAAAACAAAAAACTACCATGAAAAATCATACTGGGATTATTATACTTTAATAAATAACCATCCTCCAGTTGAAGAAGAAAAAAGTAATATTCTAAAATCTTCCAAATTTTCTACATTATCAAAATACTGGCAATTATTCACTTGGAGATATCTACATAGAAGTTTCTATACACCACATAGGTTAGCCAAAATGTATTCTATTGAAGATCAATGTTGGAGATGCCATACCAAGATAAAAGCAGATTGGCAGCATGTTTTTTATGAACGTATATGTCTCAATATGTACTGGAAATCCATTAATTATTTTTTTCAGACTGTTTATAATGATAATTTTCAATTAACAAAGTCTTTAATTTTATTCAACTCTCCTATTCCAAACTGTGTACCAAAAAAGACACTAAAATTCTATGGTCACTATTGGCTATTTCACGTAAAATCATAACTATACACTGGAAAAATGAGGCTTCGCCTACGTTCAAGGAATTTGAGACTTTAACAACAACAGTTGCTCACATGGAAATATTAACAGTGAAGAACAGAACTAAAAGATCTACTTCTTACTATTACTCTTGGATGAAAGTACTGGAAATACTTGAAAATATCGAAGAAGATATATCATCTTATGTTTCTAACTTTATATAATATAGAATTTCAATGTTATTTGCATAGACACCAATGTAAATAGTTATATAATGGTTTGAAGTTAGTAATGTTTTAGAATTGTAAATATGTTATTTATCTTTATTTCATGTAATGTTTAAGACATCTTATTTGAAATAATAAAAAAAAAATATTTAGTGAAAAAAAAGTAATATAATTTTCCTTGAAATGAGATTTCTGTTATACTAGAGGATGATTTCTTTTGATTTATCAGTCTCACCAAGAACCTAGAGGGCATTTGAGACCATGCTGCGTAATAAGCTATGTTTTTTATTTCTTGAAATAATAGGCAGTTTGCATTTAGTAAGTATACATCTTTTCGTAGGTTGTCTAGTTGACTTTCAGATTCCTGATTATAATTTGTTTGTAAATCTGTTTCCAGATTGCTGATTCTTTTTTATAATAAGTAGCATTACTGATAATGATACTTTTAATTTGGGCTTTAGTGGAGGCCCAGAAGATGTCAAATGGTAGGTGAGAACTCTCCTGTCTGAATATGAGTACATCTAGCAGGTTATTCATTTCTTGTACAATATTATCCTTTAACAATAAATTGGGGTTTTGAGTCCAGTTATATCCCCTATTCTTAGAATTAGCATTATTAGAATTGTTAATACTAAGTTTGATTTTCGTATGATCAGAAAGGAATTTGGGTTCTCTGTAAAGCAATGACAATATTTAGAAATGTCTTTGAAATTAAGAAGAAATCTAGTCTTGACCATGCTTTATGGCAAATAGAGTAAATGGTGAATTTATCTTTTGACAAATTTCCATTTTGGAAATTGTATGGATCAAATAGATTGAAATCACATTTCAACTCTAAAATAGCTATAGTGGCCTGCTTATTATATGATCTCCTAGTGTTTGTTCTGTCAGATATGAGGTCTTGAATAGAATTCCAGTCTCCATCTACAATAAAATAAGAATTGAGGTACCTGGTTAGTACCTTATATACGGACAATAAAACCTTGTTATCTATAACAAGGGGCATATATATTTAATATTAATACTGGTTTATCGAGGTGGGGGCTTCTCACTGTTATATAACTTCATCTTCCTTCCAGGATCGCTAGTAAGAATTTATGGTACCCCTTCCACTCATCCAGATTCCTTTTGAACAGTGTCACTCTGCTTCACATGAATCAGTATCCTATTCCAAAGACATAATAGTCACTGTTGCTCATAGACAAATCTGTCCTTCCAGCACATCCTATTCAAGTTGCAGGCCATATTTAGGTCCCTGGAATGGGTAGCTCTATTCCCATTTGGTTTATGGATGTGCAGCAAATTCAGTAGGTTTGAGTCAGACATTGCTCTGTAAGCCAGGCATAAGTCTCTCTTAAAAAGTCTATAAGATACTAAATATAGTGACAGGGACTTTAGTTGATTGGTATAAGACACATTCTGGAAGTCCCTTGATCTACTTGTAACCTCTGAAGTCTCTCCAGTTGCTACAGGTGCTTTGTATGGTACATGTCAAAAGGGGCATTATACTCAATTATGGGCCTGATTAGTGATGAGTATAGAGGGATTATAACCTCCTTTGCTCTAGAGGTGATGTATTTGCTAATTAAGTGTGCTAAATAGAAAGCCTTCCTTACTACTATAGACACATGGTGGTCAAAGTTAAAGTCGCAGTCTACTTGTGATGCCAGAACTCTTACCACTCCATAGGTACATAGGGTATTGTTAATTTATAGTGTGCGGGTACATTGTTTTTACCGAGAATGATGATGCATTTCTTTGCATTCAGTTTGAGACTGTGACAAAGATGCAGTTGGTCAGTGTAAGACCCTCCTGAAGTATACTGACATCATTTGGGGATTCAGTAATTGCACCCAGTTTGCAGTCATCCGCAAACTTGGTTAGCCACACCCCCTTAGTTTTTGCCTGAACTTCTGAGAAGTATTTACCAAACAGTATGGAGCCCAGCACTGACTCTTGTGGTACCTTGCTGGTGACAGGTCTGCTGGTTGATGTGGAATCACCCAATTTGATAGTGTGTGATTGGTTTGTGAGCCAGTTGGCAACTCATCTTACAACAAAGGGGTTTACATTCAGTTTGCTGAGTTTATCGGTAATGCTTGAGTGTAGGATTGTGTAAAAAAGCCTTCATCAAGTCGACAGATGCTGTCTGCACAGATTTGCCCTCATCAATGGCCCTGGTCACATTTTCAAAGAAATCCACCAGGTTTAACAGGCAGGATCTATCCTTGAAGCAGCCATATTGGATTGGATCCAGGGTTTGGAGGTCCCATATGTCTTTATTTATGAGGTCCATGATGATACATTCCAAAGCTTTACAGATGAGGCTGGCCAGACTTATGGGCATATAATTCCCTGGATCTGTTGCTAAACCACCTTTGTGGAGGGAAATAACTGTTGCTGTTCTCCACGCCACAAGAAAAAAGCCAGTGAATATGCTGTGATTGAAGAGGGCACTTAATGGTGATGCTAGTTCATGCTTTAATTTCTTTAGAAGACAGCCTGGGATGCTGTCTGGTCCCATAGAGGCTGTGCTTTTTGCCTTAGACAAGGCTTTAATGACCTGCACTTTAGATATATAGGGTGGAGGTGGGAGATGGGGGCAAGGTTTGCGATAAGTTCAGAGGGGATAAGGAAGAGAAATTTTTGCCAGATATTTCTGCTAGCAGGTTTGCTATCTCTGCAGGATCAGTGTTATACAGTAACTCACTAGTTCACTCCATGCTTGGTTCCTACCTTTTAAGCTACATATGTAGCTGTAAAAGGCCTTATGATTTTCCTTAGCTGTGATTGCTACGTTTTTCTCAAAGTTACCCTTAGGTGATTTGACATGTTGTCTTATTTGCCTGATGAGGCTGAGGAAGGTGTTTTTCCATTGTTGGGGCCTCGCCTTAGTTTTATTAGGAAGCAACTTTTTACATTTGTTGTAAAGTTTATTGATGCTGGATGTCCACCAGGGCAGGTTTTTTTTTTACTTGGAGATCTGGCTTTGATTCTGTCTGAAACAACCAAGACTATACATTTATACAAGTGATTGTACAGGGCTTTAGTGTAAGCATTGGTGGAGTCACCACTTCCAGCTTGTAGGGGGGGGGTGAAATGCATTTACACCTTCCCCTAGGAGAGTACAGTTTGCTTTGGTGAAGTTTTTTAGTATGCCTTCACCCTTTCTGAATCCTGATGTTAGTCTTAGTTTGAAGATGACTGATTTGTGGTCAAATTTAAAGAAGGAGGGTCCTACAGTTGCAGTGGTGCATCTGTTTGTCTTGTCAGTGAGGAACATATCTAACATATGTGTTCCTCTTGTTGGGGTTTGAATAATTTGTTCCAGGGCATTTGAGTTAACAAAGTCATGGAACTTTTGAGCTAGTGAGCTTGGGCTAGAGTAGGTTTCCCAGTTGATGGTGGGATAATTGAAATACCCCATGATCAGAGTGTTTGGCAATATTTGGATTGACTCCAGTTTGTTCATGTAGGCCTCATGCGCATCATGAATCACGGAGGGCAATCTATAACTAGCTATGACTTGAATGGGGATCTTACCCATAGTGATCTGAACATGGAGTAACTCCATGAAGTTGTCTAGTTTAACTAGTTGGGAGGTGAATTTATCTCTAATATAGAAAGAAAGTCCGCCTCCTTTGGTTCTTACACATTCATTTTATGGTCTAAAGGTGTGGAAGACATTCTAGTCTTGTAAGCTGGGGTACTCTCTGAGGCCTTGAACCAGGTTTCTGTGACTGCACAGACATCTACATCCTCCAGTGATAGAAATGCTTCTGGGGTGTGCGGTTTTTGCTTTAAGCTCCTAGCATTTAACAGCATAACCATTGTTTTGTTACGGTTTGCAATTTTTACATCGGCAATTTTGTTTTTGGAACCTTGCCTATAAAAGGCACTGTGGGGGTGGCAAAATCCTGTGCAAGCAGCCAAAAGCCTAGTGGTGTCAGGTGCAAACCCTCTCTGTCAAAGTAGTGGGGTTTGTCGACCATGTCATCCCAGGTTAACAGAAACTGGATCCCCCTTTGAGTGACACCAAAAACTAAGCCAATTTTTGAAATCACTCATTTTTTTTTTTGTTTATACTGTGGCATCATTCTAGGTGAGGGTAATATGCAGCTCAAGGCAAGGGTCATACCTGCCTGGAACACATACTCAGAAAGCTCAGTCATGTCTCTCTTCATATAGTGCAGTGTGGTATGTCTCAGGTCGTTCACTCTAACATGAACTATGACTGAGTCATAATAGTACTTGTTGTTGAGGGACCTGACTGCATGCATGATCTGATGAATCCTGGCACTGGACAGGCAGATGACCGTGACTTTTTCTTTATCTAACCTGGTGAGTGGATATCCATGTCTCTCACTATGGAGTACCCAATGACAAGAAAATGTGTCTTTTATTACGTGTTAAGGATTTGGTAGGTGAACACTGGTGTTGCTATGTGTCTTGGGGGCTGTGGGAGCTGTGTTAGTTGTAGCAGTCTTTTGTTTTGGAGGTCTGTGGTGTTTCAGTAAGTTTTTTTGGGAGAACATCTGCGTATGTTGATTTATGTGTTGGATGTGTACTATGTGTATGAGCAGTGGTACTATGTGTATGAAATGTGGTAGGTGAGTTGACATCCTCATCACTGTTACTGTTTTGTGTGAGAGAGCAGGGATTTAAGATTCTTGGTGTAGCAACATCTCTCACACTCTGTATTAGAGTGAGTTATTCATAGAGCATTGTCTGTGTGCATGAGGCAGTTGCTACACTATCTCAGGAGACCCAAGTCAACAAGGCTGGCAGGAGAAAGAAGAGTAGTCCAACTGTCCATAATGCTATGTCTGAAGAACTGTTATCACAAAGGGAGCACTTTCAGTACTGATCTAGGAGGTGCTTTGTAGATGGATATTTCTCATGGGGTTTTTGGCTTGTGGTTTTCCCAGCTCACTAGCAATACTTCTTAGATAGGAGATCTACTAACGATGAGGACTACACTAATGTACTACAGCTGTATCTAAGGGAAAAATTGTTGAAATTAGCTGTCTGGCTATGGCACACAAATGTGAAGCAAGGCAAGGCGCTATGCGATGTGCAAACAAGCAGAAATCCACTAAAATACAAGAAGCTAAAAACTTAAAAAAACTTAAAAAAAAACTCAAAAGAACCAATGAGGGGGCTTACTCCAAGCCCTAGTTTCTGCTTCCTGTTGTTGGAAGATGGTGGCCATTTCTGCACCAAGAGATTTGTTTCCTGCTGCTGCTCCTACTATTTCTGCTTCGATTTTAGCTTCTGATAGTATTTCAGTGTCATTTTCACCTTTATCTATTTTACCTGGTTCTCAGGCTTCTGTTGAAGGCTCTACAGTTTTGAAGGATGCTGATAATTTAACTTTATCTGCCCAGGGTGACACCATGGAGCTTAGGGATTATTCTCAGGTGTCTACTGCTTCTGTATCTGCTGTTTTAGCTTGCCTAGTAGAAAATCTGGCTATTCGCACTAGTGCTGTGGCTTCTATTGCCTCTACTGTTTCTCAGGCTAAATCTTATGCCGGTGCAGTGAAAACAGCTGTTTCTTCTTGCAGTCAGCTTGGGTCTTCTGGGCAGGAGAGGATTATTTCAAAGCCTTTGTTGCATTTAAAGTCTGTTTCAGGTCAGACTTTATCATGCAAGCTTGTTTGGCATTCTTTGTTGAAGCCTTTGTCTGTTTCAGCTCAGTCTTTTTGTACTATAGAAGAGGGATGCTTTTGCTAATGTTTATTTTGAATCTCAGGAAGCTGCTTCTGCTTTTGGTTCAAGTTTTTATTCATTACAAGCATATGATTATTTTGTATTTTCATTCTATTTATGATACTGAGGCTCATTTTAGAGACTTTTTGCTCTCACTTTGTGCTGATGTTTTTTTTTCTATGAGGAAATCTTTTGTTTTTGATGCTGGTGGTGATTTGCTATACACTGGTGTTTCACATTTTCCTGGAGCTTGTTTATTGCCTGGTCAGAGGGGTATTTTGAGATATGTAGGACAGCCTAAATAATTTTTTTTGGCAACTTCTCACATTTGGTGTATACATGTTCTTTTAGGACATGTACTCATTGTGGGTCATTTAAGCATTTTGCTAGGGCTTCTCCCCATTGGTGTCATTTGTGTTCCTGTTCACTTGGGGACTCTGGTTGTCCTGGTGTACCCCCTGCAATTTCTGCTCCAACTGAGACTTCTGTTTTGTCTGCTGCTGGCTCTGGGTCAGCTTCTAGTGTTGTGCCCCATGATTCCTCTTTGCAGCAGGTTGTGGATTCCACCCCTAGAAATTTGCCTCCTTCTTTACCAGCTCTAGTTCCTGTAATCCCTTCTAGGGATTCTAAGGTGGAGTCTTTGCTTTCTAGTCTGCCAGACCCTGTAGTTTCTGGTCTTTCTGCTGGGGTTCCCCTTTCTACTGTTAACTATGTTGTTCCTCCTGGGGCTGAGATGTTGGAGTCCAACAGAAGGTTGCATAGGGTGTCTGAAGCTTCCACTACTGATGCTGGTACTCAAGTGTTGGACTCTTCATAGGGTGTCAGTTGTGATGCAGATGCTAGTTCTGATCTGCCTGAATCCCAGTCAGGGAACTCATGTTCTAAGTGGAGGTGATTATGGATTAAATGCACTAAAAGATTTTTGGACGATGATTCTTTTCTTGTTGCTGGTGGCTGACCTGCCTTTGTTTTTTTGTAATATTAATGCATGGTGCCCTTATATAGGCACTATACTGCACATTATAGGTTTCTCCCCTTTCTTCTGATGTCATTTGTTTGTTAGATGTGGGAAAAATCTCTTCTGACACTTGTTTGCAATGGGACATTTTGTGTGTAGGGGGGTGGTCTTTGGGAACTGATCACTAGTCTGATATTGTAGTTCTGTATCATAAGTCTGGATGTTGTTGCCTGGTAGGGCATTGGTGGTGGATGTATTGTGTAGGCCTTCCTTTATACGTTTTGTTACTGTCTTTGCCTTTATTTCTGTGTCTGAGTGACATTTATTGTTTCAGCTTTTACGGCCTTATTTTCTTATTGACTGTCCCATTTTTTTTTGTGGAGCCTTTAATTCTGGTGTTATACCAAAGGATACCAGATCTAGGCAGGCTTATAATGTTCATTGTTGCAAGGAAATTTTATGTCTGGCCACCCTACCTGTGTGCAGCCCTGATGCTTTCACTTAGTTTCATGGCACTGCATGCACTCGTATTGATTATTGTTTCTGCTCCCCCACCTTTGCTGTAGGTTCTTCTACTTTGTCTTTTCTGCCCTTTACTGACCACCATGCATTGTCTTTTTCTTTGGTATTTCCTCTGCCTTGTCTAAGGGTAAGGGTTTGCCTAAACACACACTGCTCCCTGGACTTTTGCTCCTGCTTGGCAGGAGGTTGTTTCTGAATTATGGGATGATTATTTTACTTTGTTGCCTTTCTTTCCTTCTTTGTCCTCCTGGTGGTTGGCTTTTGGAGAAATGTGTTTCTTGTTATAACTGGTTTGCACAGTCTTATTATTTTCAGTTTAAGCTGTCTTCTGATGCTGTGTATGATGATTTTCAATCTGCTGTGTGGCAGGACCCTGCTAGTCCTCTTCAGTAGCTTCATGAGCTGCATTTGTGTAGTATTTTTTGGGTGAAGGTAGTTCTTTTGCAACTCGGCTCACTCCTTTAATGGTAGGGGGTGAGGAATTAATTCCTTATCTGGGTAAGTGTATGCTTAGGACAGAAACTTTTATTGACAATTTGCTGACTTCTTTTGCTGATGCTGTTGCTATTAACAATGGTATTTTGCAGGAAGTTAACTATTATTTGTGTTCCTTCTATGGTGGTAAGGTTTCTCCTGCTGAGTCATGGCCCTTTCCAGTGATGCCAGATACTTTTATGGTTGCTCTTGATGCCCCTATTACTTTGTTTGAGGTTTGCTGGGCTATTTCTTCTTTTAAGGTTGATTCTGTCCTAGGGTAGGGTGGACTTTCCTACCATTTTTACCACTCTTTTTCTGGTGTTCAGTTGTCTGTACTAGTTCAGTTGTTTAATAAGTGGCTTTCTAATGACTTTTCCCATCCTGACTTTTTATGCATTGCTCTTAAGTTTCTATGGAAGAATGGTGACCGCAGGGTCTTATCCAATTGCCACTGCATTTCCTTGTGTAACACTGATTACAACTTGTTTTGTAAAGGTTTACAGTAGAGCTTCCATTCTAAGATGAATTTTCTTTTGGATGCTGGGGTCTATGGTATTTCAGGCAGGCCTATGCAGGATTTGGTGACTTTGCTGAAGTCTGTTATAATGTTATGTTCACTCTTCCCCTTCTGCCGTGCTGCTTTCTTGTGACCTTACTAAATCATTTGATAATGTCAGCCATGGGGCTTTGTTGGCCATTTTGAAATCCTTTGGGTTTGGCCCTCTTTTTCTTCAGTGCATTTCCACTATTTATTCTGCTTCTGTTAATCTTCCTGTGGTGAATGGATGGTTGGGTGCAGATTGCTGTGAAGAATGTTGTATATCAGGGCTGCCCTTTGAGCAGTTACCTCTTCACCTTGGGGGGGTGCAGTATTTTTTAAGGAACAGGCCCATTTTTCTTTGTCTTCTTTTTCTTTTACCTGCTCTGGTGTTTTGATGCCTCATTTTCTGTCCTATGCAGATGATGTGACGGTGCTTGCTGAGTCTTCTGCTGTTCTGCTGACTTATATGCAGTATTTTTGTTTTGTTTTTTCATTGGTGCATCTCTCCCTTAACCTTGCTAAATTATGTGGTTTTGGTGGAGTTCCTAGTGTTGGTGAGGTTTCTTTTTCTTCTACAGGCCACTGGGTGTGCCTTTTGGTACTCCTTACATGTTGCAGTCTTGTGAGCATCTTCTTGATAAGGCTTTCCAGTGATTGTTTTTTTGGCACTCCTTTCCATTGTCTTTTCACAAGAAAGTTTATTTGTTAAATTGTGCTTTTTTCAGTACTTTTGGGTGCTTTTTTTCGGTTTATTTATTTCCCCATTCTCGGTCTACCCATCTTTTGTCTGACATTTTTCATTTCTTTTGGCAGACTTCTTCTTATATGCCTGTGTGGAGGGGTATTTCATAGTCTACTCTTGCTTCAGGTTGTGTTGGACTGCTCCACCCTGTTCTTTTTTTGCACACTTTATTTCTTTTTTCTGTTTTGTGGCATTTTCAGGCTGCTGATGTTTCTTTGCTTGGTCACTTGCTCCTGGCTTTGTCTCGTAATTTTTGGCAGACTTGTTTTGCTGGGAAGTGTGTGTGGTTCATCCCATTTGGGGAGCTGTGTGAAGTCCAGTCTTTGTTTCTTGAGTGGCATGTGACCTTGGGTGCCCTTCCTTCGTCTAAACAAGAGTGGTATTCTTCTCTTTTGTCCCATTTCTATGCCATTAATTGGTATCAGGATTATTCATCTGGGAGGTTACAGGCATTGAGTCAACGTAGACGGCATTATGTTTCTTTGCCCAACTGGAGTTATTTTTATCGCCTTGTTCCCTTGATAAGTTGCCAGTGAAGTTTTCCTATGTTTTAGCTCAGTGGGGGCCCAGTCATTTCCACATTCTGGATGACGAAATTTAGAAGCTGCAGAATATGTTTTCCTTCACTGTAATATGTTGTCTGGCATTTGGGAGGGTGTTTAACATAATTATTCAGTACACCATTTGTTTCCTATCACTCTTGATAAATGTTTGTATGGAGATTATGGTTGTATCTAGATGCCAGTGGTTGCTCAGGCAGATTTCTTCTTGGTGCCTGCTCTGACACTTCTTTGGCCTGTCTGGTGTAGTGAGGTTCTTGCTGGGAAGGTTTTATCTATGCCATCTTTACTTGCTCAGTTGAAGATGTGCTTGTGGCATAAGGGTGGGGTGGGGTTGACCTTGCTCAACTTGCTTGTTTTCTTTGCCAACCCATTTTTGTTGTTCTTGTATTACAGGAGATATTTCTTTTTCTGAGAGATTTTTGCACTGTAATTTTCATATTAGTGCTTTTCTTGTTCTAGGTGTTTATATCTCCTTTTTTGCTTGACTGGAGTACATTTTACAGCTACTGCACTCCTTTCTTATGGAATTCCCCAGCATTTGTTATTACTGCAAACATTTCTTTTTTGTTGTTTTTGCTGTTTATGGTGTTACGGGACTTTATGTATTTGCTGTGGCCTTTTTTAATTGCTTTTGTCCATTTGTTTATTTTGAGGATGTTTGTCTGGATATTAGCAATAATTTTTATTTGGCAGTTTTTTTTTATTCCTGCAGTACTGTTGGGGGTTCTCTTTCTTTGTTATGTTGTTTCTCCTTGTTAGGGTTTTCTTGAATAGGGCTTTTTTTGGTTCTTTTCAGTTATGTAGGACTTTGCCAGATTTTGTTGTGATCATCCTTCATCCTTTTTCTTTGGCTAAAGGTTTTGCCTTTTTGTCAGGGTTTTTAGTCCTAAATCATTGTTGATGTTTTCTTTCCTTGTTTTCCTTTTGTTGTTGTTGTTTTTTTTTTTTTTTTTTTTTTTGCTATTTTCCTTTTCTTTTTCTTGGTCAGTATGACTCCAAGCCCTTGACCAATCTCCATTTACCAGACAGGCTCCAATCAGCACAGTTCTCTCTCAAGGGTGCAGAAGGGCCCCTTCCAATCAAAAATTGCTTGCAAAATGTGCTCGTAATACAACAGCAGCTACAAACAGAACCAGATATAGCAAACCTGCACCTGGACTATGCTGCAGCTACTAGCTACACTAATTTAGGGTGAAAACACTAACGATGTTTTAAACAGCAGAAAAACAGCAGTGAGACACAAAAAATGTTTTAAACAGCAAAAAAAAACAAAATAAAACAACAAGGAGGCAATAAAGGATGTTTTAAACAGCAAACAAATCAGTTATTTAAAATACTGCTTGGTGGGAAAACAGAACAAGCAGAACAGATGCTTTGCAAACAGTGAAAAGTAGCAACAGTTACTTTGCAAACAGTGAAAATAGCAAAAAAAACAGCTTTGAAAAAGTGAAAACAGCAACAAAATATGATTTAACAGGCACAGTAAGGTAGACAAATGCAGTACAAATAATGCAGTTTAGTTTGTAGTATTAAAATACAGTATTAAATAAGCAGAACACAATAAAAAGTACAATAAATATATTCAGGCAAAAAGAAAAATACAGGTGACGTTTTTTGGAAGCTCAGAAGCCTTTACTCTTGTATCTCAGCTCATAGATGGTTCAAAATCATGACATATTGTCTTCATGTTCCTAAATTTTCTTTTTTGCACCAAAATATTCCTTCAATATTTTTGAAAATATTCATCTCTTCAGTGTTGTTCTCCACATAAATTTCTAGAAATCCATCTCTCAAAACCTTAACATTGATTGCTTTGTGTCCCATTGATAATCCTGTTTATACCAAATCTTCTGGAGTGCTGTACAAGATGGAGTTGTATTTATTTATTTATTTATTTATTTATTTTTAAGTCATTATTGCATGGAAATGCATCTTTTCCATGGATGCCTCCTTTAAACACTTGTACGCGGATCTATGCACTTAACTATTGATGAAAACAATACATCACCACAGGTGCCACATGAGTGCCAAGTTTTCACTGCAGAAGGTGGTAATGCGAGATCATTGAGTATTAAGATTACTATTTTCCTGCATAGTTTTGCATTTCAGTATTCGAAACATATGTAATGAGAATGTTGATTGAAAGTGTGTGGTGCATATAAGTATCAAATAGTGCATTTTTTTGGGAGCCCTATTTAGATTGTTAGTCAAACATGGACACTGAGTTAGGGGAAATTTTGACCAAATGGGGAGACAGGCTGTATAAAAACAAATAACCTTATAACTACTTGATTAAAGTTAAGTGTAAGCCAGCATTGCATTTTGGAACAGTGCATGTGTGGGAAAAATGGCATATAACTTTTACTTACCTTATACACACTGCCATTACTATGTTGAAATTTAGCATTGTATAGTGTAAGTGTTATGAGTTTTAGTCAAGTGAGTTTTCAGTGTTATGAACTTTAGGTTATATGGTCTTTGTCAAATGAATATCAATCAAATGAAGTTTCCATCATATAAAGTAGACCCATATCTATATATATATTATATATAGAAAATCAGACAGAAGGGCAGAGAGACAGAGAGATAGAGAGAGAGAGAGCGAGACAGAAAGGCATAGTGTGATGCAGTGCTGCAGCCACTCATGCACCACTTGTAACCAGTGGTGTGTGCAAATAGTATGGTAAGTTCTAGTGTGTAATAGTAAGTAAGCAGGGTTCTAATCTTACATTGACCAGCTTGTGTGTGTCTGTGTATATATTCTATATACAACAGAGTACACAGACCTATGTCTGTGCAATGGTCACTCATTTTATGGCCTTGTAACTGATGTCTTCCACAACAGTGGCCTCCCTGTCAGCAGCTATTGATGTCATCCACCCCAACAGCAGTGGCAGACACTTTCCAAATGCATAAGCTCTGTTGTGCATGCGGTAACTATGTAGTGTTATAGTGTATACAGCTAGATAGGTAGTGGTTCTAATTCCAGCAATGGCAACTCAATACGTGTGTGTAAATATATCCCCTTGTAGTTGTGTGTAGGTCCTGCCTATGTATGTGCAATGCCAATGCATTTTATAGCTTGTGCCTACCTGTGAAACCCCCATTGGTCTACTTTACAGGGCCTGCTGACATCATCAACCATGCATGTACAATTATACACTCTCCAAGTACATAAGCTCTGTGGTTCATGAGATAAGTATGTAGCACTATAGTGTATGCAGCTAGATAGGTAGGGGTCCTAATGCCAACAGTGGCAACTCAGTGTGTATGTGTAACTATATTCCCCTGCAGCTTTGTGTATGTCTTGACTATATGTGTGCAATGCAAACACATTTTAAGGCCTGTTCCACCCTGTTAAGCCCCCCATTGGATTACTTTACAGGGCCTGCTGGTGTCATCCATTTTAAATGCACCATTAGACACTGTTCAGGCATATAAGCTCTGTGGAGCATGCAATAAGTATGTATAATAATACATACGACTAGATACATAGGAGTTATAAGCACAGTGTGTGTGTGTGTGTGTGTGTGTGTGTGTGTGTGTGTGTGTGTGTGTGTGTGTGTGTGTGTGTGTGTGTGTGTGTGTGTGTGTGTGTGTGTGTATCTGTGTGTGGGGGAGTGTATGTGTGTTTGCGTGTGTGTATGTGTGTGCATGTGTATCCCCATGCAGTGACTGTGTTATGCCCAGCATACGTTCAACTGTGCAGGTTGCAGTCCATGTTTGGCCAGGTGTGTCCTGTGAAAAATTAAAACAATACATAGGCCCCAAGAATGCAGGACAGCAAACATTTCCTACATGTGTGTGATAGTTGCATAAACCGGTCATTTTACATCAGAAACACCTGAATGTTCTGAGACATAGCATAACCTATGGAAATGCTTCAAAAATAAGATGTCATATTGGCAGACCAAGAGAAGTCCTGTCCTTTACACTTGCAGTGGCTTGTACTTCCAACTGTCATAATACTAGAAGAAGTGTCCAACACTGGGCATTGGTTAAGGTGTCAACCCTAATCTGTGTTGCCTATGTGTGTACAATATGTATACATGTCAAGGCCGTGTGGGTAGCCAGTGCCCCTACATTACCCACATGTATCTAAGCATGAATGCTAACCACCACCACCCACATATGGAGGTACTGACTAAGGCTGTGGTGACTGTAAGTTGTGTGCTGTCTGTCACTGACCCACCAAATGATGTTAACACACTGCAACAGGGTCTGACACCATGTACAGACTGGTGCTAAGGTCTTGGCCTCAATCTAAATGCAAAAAACTGTACCCTCATACCATATGGCAAGAACATGGCCCCACTGTTTGCCACATCATTGGCAACCCCATAAACACACAACCTGTGTTAATATACCTGGGTACTTACTTTGATAACAATGTAATCAGTGTCATTTTTTAATTTTATTGTGTGAGAATGATGAATCCTTTTATGTTATGTTAGTATTGAATCCTATGATATGTTTCTGCATATTTGTATATCCCCACCTCCTTTCTCCTTTTTACCACAACTAAAATTTTGTATATCATGTAACTGTGTTTTATCTCTATGTGGAGCTTTTCTCCCCGGGCCTCTACTGAAAATGGAAATACTTCCAGTTGGACTAGCCCGGTTAACAAATGTAAAATAAAATAAATAAATAAATAAATAAATAAATAAATGTCACATTCAACTATCCTGTAGTGGCAGTTGTCAGAAAGGCCTTGTACATGGTGAAAGTCATAGATAAAGACAGTTCATCCAGAAAAAAAAGTGGACATTACCTCTGTATAGTCCTCGGCCAGTACAACAATACTTTAGTACAATGGCCTGCTTGATATGTACCTATCCAGACATCTGCAACAACTGGAAAGGCCATGTTAATACCCACAAAGGTAATCCATGCCCTCAACACCTGTCCTATGCAGACAGCCTCTAATCAGTAGTGCCCCACTTGGTATCAGACAGGTTGCCTAGAGGTGGGCTGTGGCATGCCTAAAACCTAATGTTAGACCCTGCCATTCAACAGCTGCCCCATATATACTTCCCCGTGCATTACCAGCACAACAGGCCTGAATCTGATTGGTGACATCAACAAAACTGTGGAACAGATAGGTTTGTCTCCTAGAGGCTTTCCTGTCTCAGAAATGCACTTTCCATACATGTCAAACAGTACTATGCAGACCATCATCAAGTGTAACCATGATGAGTGGATGGGATACCACAAATCTGTCCCAGGTGTCCCAACTGTCTCACTCAATGACAGGGACAACAGCTGCTAATTGATGATGCTGTTGGGGATAAAATAATAGCTAGACTTATAAAGGCCTCAGGGCCAATAGCCTAGTAACCTTGTATAATCCCAGGTATAACAGTTATGGCCTTGTGTGCTGTAATGGACTGTGTTGTTAAGTGTCCACTCCCATCACTGCCAGCTACTGAGGTGCATCCCCTATGAGCGACATATCAGTACTATGACATACATCCACCTTCTGACAAATAGGTAAGTGGTACCACAGTTGTATGGGGACAGTCCAGCAACATCTGTGCAATGCAATTACAGACAGCACTGCAATGTGTTGTAGGGTATCCTCCTTGTGGGTGTCTAAAATCTGCAGTACACAGATGTTTGAAGAATGTCTACTTGTGCTTGATATGTGGACCCTCTGCTAGACAAATGTGAATGTCTGGAAATCAGTTGGACAATATGTAATGGTTGTTTTCAGACTGTGAGGAATCTGGCTGTCACAGACCAGACACTTCAGAAAACAATTATGGTACTTTAATATCTGTTACTGTATTCATTCCCTCATGTTGCATGCTCAGTATGTACAATCAGTTGCTGAGGGTGAGCCCGTGTCTCCCCATTACTACTGGCTATAACCTGCTATCCTGCTTTAGGGGATCAACAGGTATGCTAGCCGTAGCTCTCAGGTGATGATATACAGGTGTTGAATACACAGTGACCTAGGCAGAGTATGTCAGGAACAGTCAGGGACACCTGGACAATGTTTAAACTATGCCTGTGTGATATTCACAGCATGAGAGGAGCAGACTGACAGTACATCATGCGATATGGCAGCTGTATCCACCAGTACTGACTGTCACTATTGTTGAATACACAATCCAGTTGCATTCATACATGAGCTGACCATTGCTGGAGCAACTCAGGGGCCAGAGCTGTGAACTATGTCACAGCAGACAGAGCCAAAAGGGAAGCCTGTAGCTGCTGGACAGCTGACTAAAAGCAACATGTAATTCCAAGATATTTACCACAGACCTCTATTGTAGTAATCCTTATTTCCCATGCCGGCATCCCCCACTTACATGGGGAATACTATTACATACCTGGTATAGTGCTGTACTCCTTTACGTGCAGAAATCCTTTGATAGAATGCTAGGATAATGCAGTATGTCATCCTAAAGTCACAGACCTGTGTACCATAAGAAGCAGCCTGGCTTTCTTTGGTAATGCGTCTGAACAGCTGACTGCCTGTGCATCAATCTATGGCTCAGACTTGCTAATTGCATTCAGTACACCTGGGTTGCATTTTCATTATCCAAAGTCATGGCAACACAGTGCTGTATTTGAGGCCTTCATATAGGCCTTGACCTTTTTCCTGGCCTGTGAGAAGGACATTATTGAGGTGTGGGGACTACAGCATCACAGAGGGTAGGTTGAAATACTGTCCATGGTTTAGACTTATGTGGTAGGTCCACAGTTTTGCATGCTATGTTTGGACATTGTAAATAGACTTTCTGATTATGTGGCAGTTTATTATTTAACGATGTGGGTTGAGGTCAGTAAGAAGACAGGCAGATGTGAGTGTCATACGTCATTTGCTTCAGAATATGCATGCTGCTGCAGTAGCCACTGGTCTATCAGCTGTGTATGTTTGTAGAGAAAGACTTTGACAAATGTCTCTGTCACTTGACCATCCCCCCTACCCCTTTATGTATGGGTGTTGTGTGGATTCCTTGTTCTAGGTGTTTTGGGGGGTATGGTAGGTCTGTAGCAAGTAGCTGAACATACTAATGCATATGTTGCAGGCTACAGCTGCTGCATTCTGCCCAGGAGCCATACTGGTGATTGCAAACACACTGTAGGACAACAAGCTGTATATGCGAGTGAGGGAGCAGTGTCAGCTCTGTTGTCACAGCATAGCCAGGGTGAGGATACCCATAACAGCCCAGGTGAGGCATGTGCATCTGGTACATGTCTTATGTAATAGAGCCATCCAGTGAGTGGTAATCAACATTTAGGACAACTATACATATTTGTGAAGTATGTGCCAACCTACAGGGTTTTAAGGTGCTAATATGGGTGCAGTGACTGCAGTAGCAGAAAAAAGTTCTGGTTAAAATTGCACGGCTCAGTCATTTAATTGTTCCAACAACCGTGTACTTGACATGCAGCATACTGGAATAGAAGCCAGGACTGTGGGTGGACAAATGTTAAGCATGCTAGGAATGTAACAGATTGAGCTATGGAGTCAATATTATAGCAGGTGTATTTGCAAGACATATGTGCATGCATACAGTCTATTACACAGAATTGGCATGATCATGTATGATCAGATGTGTATGATGTGTATGATGTGTGACACTAAACTGTCTGTCATGATTTCATAATGTCAGTGTGTACTGACTTGCCAGTACAACAGCACACAGCATAGGTTGTGTGACAAGTGTGCAACATGTAGGTGGCATAACTGTGGACATTCTGCAACAGTCTGCAGTTGTCATCTATACCTGACATCCTAGGCCTCACATAAATCCATTAACATTTATTTGGCTGTGTACTGGTTTGGTGTCTGTATTACTGTCTCAAGTACGTTGTCATTTGTCCCATTATATGTACAAGCAGTGTGTCACTGGCAAGAATGATATGTTTCTGGAAACAGCTGTGATCCCTCCAAGCTGCATGACTTACTGGGCTAATGCACTTTTCTGTAGTTGACAGGGACCTGGGTTTAAAACTTGGCAGGACCTAAATATATTTCTGCTGTGCATCACTAATAAACAGGATAAGTTTATGGAAACAGACACTCATTCTTAAAGCTGAGTGGATTAGTTGGCTAATGCACTGTACTGCAGTCGACAGCATAATGGGTTTGAAAATTGGCAGGTGCTAAATATTTTTCTGCTGTGCATCACTGATAAACAGGATAAGTTTATGGAAACACCTGCCAGACTTTAAAGCCTAGCAGTCTAATGCACTATGCTGTAGTTAGTAGGGTTCTGGGTTTTAGACTTACTAGGGTGATAATTTTGCTGATGTGCAGAACAGTGTGCAACAGACAGAAGTTGATTAAAGCAGCTTTAAGTGGGTTTGTGCCGGTTTGCACCCCATGTGGTGATGCCAAGCAGTGCATAAACCCATGCTATTTCCAAAAAAAGAAAAGAAAAAAGGGGTGATAGGAAAGTGGTAAAATGGGGGCAAGCAAGGGGAAAAACAATGTGAAAGGCAGGAAGGGATGTGCAAGATGAGTGTCGGAAAGGACCATAGCTCTCCATTTCTAGTACAGCAACAGTTGTATATGTTGTGGACAATTTGGAATTTGGAGCCTCACATCCCAGAGGGAGGAGTGTGGGTGACATAACTTTGTTGATTAATTGCTGGGATGATAGATTGATGTAGTGTATGTGGGGGTGAAATGGAGAGTTATGTATGGGGTGATATTTTTTTGCAGGGCAGATGCCCATTTTTTTTAAGGAAAGAGTGGAATGTTGGGGAAGGGTTGTAGGTACATTTGGGGAGGTAAGCTGGGTAGGAGAGGTTGCGTTTGCAGACAGACAAAACAGTGGACAGGGGCAGTATATGACACATGAGGGGGATAAACACATTGGATGGGATGGTGTTTAGGACTCAGAGAACCAAGCGCCCCCAAATGGCAACAGTGGGACTGAGTTCCCCACCCATGGGCAGTCACCATTGCTCCTTCATGGCCCCTAAGGTGGCTGTGGGCTGAGTGCCTGGCCTGCCCCTCCAAGTGAGTCAGTCTGCCCTCAATCTGGCACAGTTGATCATCCAAATCATGCTGAATAACACTGCACTCCATGCCTAAAAACTGTTGCCAGGGGACCAGTCTCTCTCAGTACCTCCACCCAGGGGGAGGGGTGGAGGTATGAGGCAGCTCCACCAGTGGGTGGTGAAGGACCACAGGAGGGGGCAGCTCCAGGTTGGGACCCAGGCATGCTGGGACTCGGTGCCATTCCCAAATCTCAGGAGTAAAAATGCAAATAGCTGAATAAAATAAAAAGGTTATGAATGGCAAAGAAAGACTGATCCTGTTAGCTGGGTGAATAATATTGTTCCTTTCATAAGATATCCATATGCATAGAACCATAAGAATTGAATACAGTTATCAAGAAGGAATGTTACAAATTTGTGCTATAGAAGAAGTCTTAGTAGCATGTCAAACTGAAATTATGTCACTATAATTGAATGCCTGGTCAGAAGAAATTAGAGAAACGATGTAGTAAGATTTGTACATTTAATGCACTTTTTGGAATATGCAGATTCTTGAGACTTTCAATTAGTATTTCATTATTACCTGAAGTCTTTCAGAGAGGTGTTTACACAGGTGATTGAAAGGCTTTTAGATATTTTTAACATTGCTAATGTTGGACCCTTTTGAGATTTAATCACAGGTAACATAAGAAAACTGAATTTGGCTTTTGGATATACTAGGTCTATATAAACCCTTGCTGAAAAGGTGCAGAATTACAAAACTAGTGAGATATATGTCTCATGTTCTACTTACATGGTTCCTATTTGATGACCAAAGACACATTCTAGCGAATGTGTCTTGGTAGAACTTAAAACAATGAAAAGGCAAAATAGCAAAGCGGCTTTTAACCGCATTCTTTCCCAGGGAAATAATTTGCTTGGCTGCTTCCATTACTTTGCCATTTTTGGCACAGTAGTGCGATCTCAGAGTTGGTATATTTAAGTAGGGGGTTGTGGGGGGTATTGGGGGATGTGGGGGGCAAAGCCCCCCACTTTATGTATTCTTTCAATTTTTTTTTTATTTTTTTTTATTTTTTCTTTTTTTTTTTTGGAACAGTGATTTTTTTTCCCTTGGAAAAAAATTGCTGTTCTGAGCTTTCGGGATTGTAAGCTTTCGCTTACATGGGGTCGATTATTCATCTTTCACTTTTTTAAGCATTTGATGATATAATTTTGACCCTACTTGCAGATGGGCTTGATACAAAATGATGAGAAATTTGGACTTGTGGTGTATTCACTTCGATATAGGACACAAGATACCTGCAAATGATAAACTACTTTTAAAATTTATTCCGAATGTGACTGAAATAATTGTATTTTTAAGATCATGTTTGGAAAACAGTGGAGTCTGGTACTGAAGTCAAGACCAAAAAAGAAAAATCTAAAACCCTCTGCTGGAGACAAAGGCACTCGCATACAGGGGAGGAATGGGACTTAAAAGAAGGCAGGATTTGAATGAGCTATTTAATGTCTGACTGACAATGATTGGGTAGATTATAAGTGATGTATTCTGCTTGCAACTAAGATTATGTCAATATGGTTTGTTTTCATTTATATACATGTATGAGTGCCTATGTCATACATGATAGTTTAATAAAGATGTTTCTATAAAAAAAGTGATTTGTTTAGTTGTGAATAAATTTATTATTTTACAAATAAGTTGATATACAGAATGGGATTGTTGTAGTGATGATGTAAGTAGATAAGCCACCTGCCTTTATTTCAATTCCAATTCATGAATGTCAGAAAACATATGTTCAGAGCTCCCATCAATCATGTTTAGCATAACAAAATATATTCAAAAAGTCATGACAGAAGCTACCGCCAAGGTTGAAGAGAATATATTTCTTAAAAATGAGTTATAAGTCACAAAAATGGTGCATGTATAACAGATATGCTGAGACATTCATCCATACAGGAATAGATCTATTTGGAGAAGAAATGAAAGTTTAGTGAACTGTGCAATAGCCATACATGAAAGAAGAAAATGTTTCAGAAGACTACTAAAGAAGATCGATGAATTAAAATGCTCATGGTAGGTGATATGAACATTATCTAGGACAGAAAATGACTACAAAAAGGAAAAGAACTAATCCATTGTCTTCAATTTACAGAAAGTGTTTACATACAATGCATTCAATTTTCAGATTAACTGAATGATCTGACATATTAATCACAGTAACAAAAGAAAATAAAAAAATATAAAACAAAATGCTTATCATAGGACTTAAACTTTCCTCTGCTGATAGGCATGCTCAGAAACTCTGGCTAGAAGATAATGTATTAAATCTTCAATAATTCTCAGTTGCTGTAGGACTGTCTCTCATTATATTATTTTGATTCACCTAAAATAATAAGATATTTGAAATACAAAAGAATGCAAAAATCTAGTCGCATGCAATTAGACCCCCTTTCAATACTGTGATCACAGGCATACCTCTCAACTCTACAGATTTTCACACAATGTTCAGATTTTTGGTGTATTCCTCCTAAAATCTATACTTTTCTGGCAAACAGCTGAGGATTGAAGTCATTAAATAATGACAAATATTTGAGTTTAAGACTCCACAGCCTTCAGAAATGTCATGCTAATGCAAAACCTATTATTCTATCAACTTTCTAAATTTGTAAGAGCAATATTTAAAATCTGTTCCTATTTGTCCCCCCCATCATTTTAGGCTTTGTCCAGATTTTTTGGTCTAAGAGGTTGCATTATGATCACAGGTATATTTTTCTATGTAATTCTAGTATGCAAAGAAGTCCATAATACATGTTGGTACTTCCTATAAGTCACACACATGGACACCATCTGTTTTTTTTTTTTACTTTATTATCTCCATACATAATTACATTCATGTGCAGTCTTCTTGCATGGTGAGCAACACTTCATCAGCAGTTGGCTGCTTCATTTCCTAAACTATCCCTATTCCCCCATCTGATTTCCATTAGTTTCACCCACTCGTTCCTCGTGGTATGGTTTTCATTCTTGCCGCATTGGAATACCTCTTTCCTTTCCTTTTACCTTTTTTCCCCTCTCTTCCTTTTCTCATTATAGTCAGTTTCTGCAATCTTCTCCACATGTCCAGGAACCTCTCGTATAATTCAAGCTCAAATATTACTTTTGCTCCCCTCTAGTTTTCAGCAATGACAGCATTAACTTCAGTACTTAGCAATCTATTATTATTCATTTAACTTCAGCATTTTACAGGGTCTTACATAAAACACTGATCGATAAATTAGAACAAGGGGGCAGAGCCTACATGTCCAACTGAGAGCAGTGAATTTTGAGAGCTCCATAAACTAATATAATAATATAGGAAAATGTTATTATTTTCAAGTTTAAAACATCAGAAATCTATAGATAAACTACTAAACTACATAAATGTCAATTGTGGTGGAGATATACAAAAATTTTGCTGACAAGCAACTTGGAGATGTATTGAGTCACTGAATATGAACAACAAGGAATTCTCATCCAAATGCTGCTTTGAAATAATAACTGCAATTGATGACAACTACCTTGCATGAACTCTCTTTGAAGATGGATGGCTTTAAAAAATGACTTGAAAACCTCAAATTAAATTCTCAAAAACAGATTGATACTCTTAAGGAACTATTACAGCAACAGCATACAAAAATAACAAATATAGAGACTTCTCTAAATGACATTGAAGGGAGACTCAAAGAGGAATAATTCCAAAAAGAATTTCTGCTTAAACAGAATACATGGCTGCTTAACAAAATAGATGACGTAGAAAACAGAGAAAGGAGAAACAACATAAGGATCTTTGGTCTGCCTGAACACACTGAAGGTGAAGACATTATTTAATTCTTAACAACCTGGATTCCTGAATTTTTAGACTTGAAAGAGGGAATCTTATTTGGAATTGAAAGGGTGCATAGAGCACTGATAAACCTGCTTCAAACTCAACAAATACTCCACCTAGATCCATAGTTATAAAATTTCTTTCATTTCTAGACAAGGAACTAATATTATAATCTGCTTGGAGAAAATCACCCTTAAAATACAATCAAAGAATAATAAGGTTTGACAATGATTATTCTTCCAGAATACTAGAGCAAATGAAAAAAAGTCTGGCCAATAATAAAACTGTTGAAACAAAACAACATTAAAGCACAGCTGGCCTTTCCAGCCAAGATAAAAATACTTTTTGCCAATGAGATGAGAACCTTTAATGGCTTAGAAGAAGGTACTACATTCATCAAAAACAACAACAGAGTGTCTATCACAGAAGAAAGGGAATTTATGGCCTTTACTCTTAAAAGAATAAAAGAAACAAATCCTTGGACTGATGCAAGAAAGAAGAAACAAAAAACAGATTCCAAGATAGTTGTCCCAAAAAAATAACTCTTAAAACTACATCTCTCAAAGTATCAACTGATATGATACATCCCTTGTCATCTGTTTTTATTTAAAAAAGGAGGATTTCTTAAACAACTTAGAAAGAGTAATGATTTATTCAGAATGTCCAAAGAGTACAATAATTCTTCATAAACAAAGGTAGGTCAAGATGGGTTACTATTTACATTATATATAAGTCAAACAAAGCAACATATAATACAAACATAGAAGTTTCTATTCCCCCACTTGAACTCATTGAATACTTACATTGTTCATTTTTCATTGATTTTATTTATAATAATTTAAGTAATTAATTAACTAATTCAACAAAGTACCATTCATCAGAGGTCAGACTCAAATGTAACAAACTGACATCATATATAATAGCAGTAACAATAGAGTGTTTTGAAAATAAAATGCTGTCATGGAGACTAATGCCTTCTTCAGTTAAAGTATGATTTACAAACGTCATGTATATCCTGGTTAAATAATAGTAGCAAGCTCTTAGTACAAATGTCATTATTATTCTGTCTAAATATAGTTAATATCAATTATGACAGGTATTACAGCTAGAAGTGTTGTTTGATCAATCCTGATATGGTGTGCCTGGATGCAGATGTGTCTGGCAGCTAGTAAAAATGTCATTATTATTCTGTCTAAACATAGTTAATATCAATTATGGCAGGTATCGTAGCCTCGAGTGCTGTTTGATCAATCCTGATATGTTGTGCATGAATGCAGCCATGTCTGGCAGCTAGTACAAATGTCATTATTATGCTGTCTAATCATAGTTAATATCAATTATGGTGAATATCATAGCTTCTAGTGCTATTTGATTAAGCCTGACATAGTGTGTGTGGATGCAGCTGTGTCTGGCAGCTGTTGTATGTTGCCGCTTTTGTCTCTGGGAAGCTGTGGGTTACGGCTTATAACCAAGGTTTACTGATGCCTGTGTATTAGGAAGAGACATTTTGTGTTTTAGCCTGGATCCAGGGGAAGGGGGTAGATAAAACTGTGATTTGGGATATTTAGGAAGAGAATTGTTTATTTATACATCTGCTGAGTGAGAGGTGTGAAGTCCGGAAGACTGTGTTATCGCTTATTGTGACGGCTTGCTGGGAGTTTTGTTTTTTTTTTTTTTGATCTGTTTGCTCTCTGTTCTTTTCCTGGCTGCTGCCTCACTGAAAGAGAGGGAATTTAGGCTTGAAGTTGCAGTGAAATGAAGCTTTGCTTCAGTTGCATCACGAGCCTCTGGTATGGCGTACACAGACACACTAACAGAAACAGATGCTCCCAGGTTGCTATGGTAATGGAGACAGAGTGACGATAATGCTTAAATGCTCTGAGGAGCCTTGTGATGTTCTCGGCAATGAAGTTTTGGTTTAAAAAAAAAAAAAAAAAAATATATATATATATATATATATATATATATATATATATATATAAAATAAAAGGTCTGTTTTAAACCACATGTACACATATTGATGGTCTCCCAACATTTCGTTTAGCTCATTAAGTTGATTCTTGATAAAAAAATAAATAAATATAAAATAATAAGTGCAATTTTATATTTAAAATGTATTTTGGTCCAAACACATTAAGGACTTACATAAGAGTGTGAAAGACTATGAGCACTTGGTCTTGTGCAGTACCCTTTGCAGTGGTCTAGGAGGTAAGCTTGCTTGGACATGTTGGGCAAATGGGGATAGCTGATTCTAGGGGTGTTTGTGGTTGCCGTGAAGTGCTAGAGATTCATCAGATTTTCTTTGTGGAAATATATGTGGGAATGGAAGGTGTGTTGAGTGGTTCAATGGCAGAGTGGCCACCACATGGAAGAGGCTGGTAAAATGGAACAGGGCAGATATTGTTTTGGATATTTTAAGAACAGCCTGGAAACACACCACATGAACTAGTGAATGGTATTCTAGCAAAACTGGATGTGCATTGTTGCCCATGCTTGAAGTACTGATATGTGTGTATGTAAGGATGGGAATATACTTATAACAAATAAGAAACTAGAAGGGTCTCAAGATGTAAAGTATATGGACTGTATAAACATGCTTGGAAGGAGCTAATAATAAGAATATGCATTACAGCTTGTGTTCTCTCAAATAACTAAGCAACAGCCAAAAAAAAAAAAAAAACACACAATAGTTATGTAATGTATGATTTTAGTAACTCTAGACATAAAATATATAATCGTCATATAAGATGAAGCAGTCTACTGAATTTAGATATTAAAGACAGGCTTTAATAACATGGGCTTGTGTATAATAACACTACTGTCTTAACTTGTTACAAATGACATATACTACATTGAACATCAAGGGGAAGCATGATGATTTTCTTATATAAGTAAATATGCATAACAAGTCATGCAATTGCTTTAACTTGAATTGTAGTTTTGTAACCCATCTTGACCATATACAACCATATATAATGCTTAAGCGGTTACCAAGGTAACTAATGCTTGATACATGTCATCAAACTGACAAAGCTGTATAAGAGAAACAATAGAAGCCTGAACCTGAAATGCTGCAGCATGTAACAATCATATTCTGAACAAATATTATTAAATTGACAGTAAACACTCAGTTTAATAACATATGCTTGTGTATAATAATAATACTACTGTTTTAACTTGTCATAAATGACATACACTATATTTAACATCAAGGGGAAGCATGATGATTTTCTCATATAAGCAAATGTTTATAACAAGTTGTACAATTGCTTTAACTTGAATTGTGGTTTTGTAACCCATCTTGACCATACATAATACTTAAACTGTTACCAAGGTAACTAATGTTTCATACATGACATCAAACAGTCAAAGTTGTTCAAGAGAAACAATAGAAGCCTGAACTAGGAATGTCACAGAATGTAACAATCACATTCTGAACAAATAGTATTAAATTGACAATAATCACTCAGTTTAAACTTTGCTGATTATACAAAATAGAATGTTGCCATGTAAATCTAAAAACTTTCAGTATATGCCATAAAATGGCAATTTATAAATATGGAAAGGGAATTTGTAATCATTAATCACAATAAGTGATTTTTTTTGTTTTTAACCTATAAGTTCACTCATTTTATAGTAAGAAATGACAGATATGAAAATCTTTATGTGTAAGAAATGGGGGGAAGAGGGGTACACTGATAATTAAAATGCACTAACTTTCATCAATGTTCACATAAAATAACCTTGGTGCTTTAAGTAAGTTAGCAACAAAGAAAGTGATTACTTAAATGCTGGCAAACAATGAAATATATCATCTGACATATCCAGTAAAATACATTGTATTATAAACATTAGGTATAAATATTATTACCATCTATTTATATTAAGTAATAAGTTTTGAAAGACTTCATCAATAAGGGTGAATATGTTAAATAACTTTGTGCTATTACTGGGGTTAAATATATATGATACATCCTACTTTACTATGATTGAATTGCTTGTCATCTATATTTCATGTAAATATTAATTGCTTATACAATAATTAGACATTTATATTGCATTAGAATTCTGTCTAATCTACAATAGCACTATATCTGTTCAAAATAATATAAATATTGCTAATTCCTATTACAAATATTCTCCATATGATAATTCATTTTATGGAGTTTAGATGTTCTGGATTGTCAAGGTATGAGTGATAATCTGATGGACTTAGGTTTAACCATCAGATTAGGAATGATTTTCATTCCCTGGCTAGTGTGTATCTTAGTTTTGTTAACATTTATTAATTTAAATTTGTTATTTTGCAAAAACATGTTTTGTATGCCTGACCAAAACATTACTTTACTGGTAAACACTCAAAGTATAAAGTTGATAATTTCCTTTAAAAGCTCACACATATACTTTATAGTTATCAGAGGAAAATGTTTAATAGTCACAATAAAACAAACAAAAAAAAACATAGTCTAAATAACCTAAGATGGATTTAACTTTATTATCTTTAAATACCAATGGCTTAAACAATCCTAGCAAGAGATCAAATCTACTGAACTATTTAAAACTGAACAAAGCACAAATTGTCTTCCTTCAAGAAACTAATTTCAAAACAAATGACAATTGCATATGGAATCCTGAGAAATATATGATATTGGTGCAATCCACTTATAAGACAAAGACAAAAGGAGTAACAATTTTATGAAAACAAATCTGATTAACCCAGAAATCATTTATAAGTATGAAGATAAAAAAGGCATTATGGCATTAGTAATAGTTAAATATAGTAACAGATTATGGACCCTAGCCAATCAATACTGGTTCCCAGGCATTGGAACAGGAACTGTTAAAAACACTTGGATTTAATTTCCAGTAATTATAAAGGCAACTTAATATTAGGAGGAGATTTTAACTGTGTATTTCATATTTCTGAAATCACAAATAAAAGACCACTGTGTACATCTGCTGCATGAAAAGCTTTAAACAAGTGGGTAGAATCATTTCATCTTGTAGATACTTTCAAATTTAAAGAAGATAAATTGTTGTTGTTTTCCCATCAAGATCACATATTTGGTACCCAAACTAGAATGGATAAAATATTTGCTGCCCATGATTTACACTCTAAAGTCATTAATTTCTCAATCATTACCTACCCCTTTTCAGTCCACAATTCATTGATACTAAAACTTCAAAATGGGTACAAACCATTAATCTTTAACTCCAGAATTCCAGCATATATAACTAAAATTAAAGAGTTCAAACCCTGGTTATTATCTGAATTACAGTTCTTCTTAGATATTAATTACACCACAGAGATAAATAAAATAATGATATGGGACTCATTAAAAGGTTGCATAAATGGTAAAACCCTATCTTTGTATAAAAAAAAATCAGAGAATGAAATTCTGAATTATTAGATCTACAATCCGAACTTTTGTCAGCAAAAGCTGAAAAAAATCAAAATCATTTGGAGATAAAAAAGAAAGTAGAAGTATTAAACAATAAATACATCAAAATTCTAACACATAAAACTAGTTTAGCTTTAGAAACAACTAAAATTGAATACCTTAGCCACTTCTCTCAAATATCTACATAATTTATCCATAAAAATCAAAATACAATCAAAAGCTAATAACATTAAAAGTATCTTCCATGAAAAGAAAGGTAAAATGTGTTGGATATAGGTGACATTCTTCATGCCTATAGAAATCACTATATGGAACATTTCCAAAAAGAAAATATGCATATTGATCAATTAAATCTAGATGAAAAATGTTCCAATATAAAAAATACCAGAAAAATTAAAAGTAGATCTGCAAGCACCCGTATCCTACAAAAGAATTGCAGATACAATAAAAGAGGGTAAAAATAATAAGGCTCCAGGTATAGATGGCATAATTATGGAAATATATAATCTTTTTTCCTTCAAAGATACTATCCTTCTTCCATAAAACTATATTAAAAATTCAGTCAAAAGCTTTAATACCACATTCTTGGAGATATACCTTAATCATGCCAGTCTTAAAGGAAATCTAATCCCCAAACCTCTGTACCTCATATAGATGTATATCATTATTAAATAATGAATATAAGATATTTATGATAATATTAACTAACAGAATGAAAATACCACTATCCAAAACAATAAATAATGATCAAACTGGATTTATATATCATAGACACACACGGCAGTATTAAAAGGATAATTTATCTTATAGTTTATGTTAATAAAGAAAATAAACACTCATAATTGGCCTAAATATCAAGAAAGCTTTTGATTCCCTAAATTGGGACTGTTTATTCAAAATCCTAATTCTTTTTGAATTCCCTGCATCCTTTGTTCATCTCCTAAAGAACATACATACAAATAATTTAGCACATGTCAAGCTAGGCCCTTTTACGTCTGAACCTATACATATAACAAAAGACACTAAACAAGGATGCCCCATGTCACCAATTCTATTTGCTCCTGTTATTGAAATATTAGCAGATTCAGTTCTTAACAATATAAAAATCAAAGGAATAGAAGTTTATGAACAATGCAATTATAAAGTAATGCTATTTGCTGATGACATATTACTAACATTGTCTAATACAAAAGAGACATTAGAATTAGATATATTAATTGACAAATTTTGCATGACTTCAGGACTCCATTTTTAATAAATCAAAATCATTTTTTTTATTTTAAAATTAAAAAAAGAACTGCACACTAAGGGGATCACATCATAAGGAAACGAGAATCTACCTTTAAATATCTAGGAATTGAGTTATGCAAAAATAATAATGAATTATTCTCAAAAATTTACAATAATATCATCAACACAATTAAAATCTCTGTGGAAAAATGGAACAAAATAATATTAACATTTGAAGATAGACTACAGTTAATAATAATAATAGTTTTACTGCCCAAGATCCTATATATATAGCCTTGACAATACAACTGCTACCAGAAAGGAATATACTTAAAGAAATAAATTCATGCCTAATAAAATGTTTATGGTTTCCCAAAAGAAACAGAATAGCTGTAACACATCATATCAGACCATGGATACAGGAAGGATTAAACTTTCCTGATATAGAAGCATATATAAAAGCATCAATATCTAAAACAAGCTTAGATTGGATAAGTCCAAATTACTCTGCAAATTGGAAAGAATTACTAACAATAATATCAATAAATTAATTTGATTTACAAAAAAATTTTAAATAACAGATAGAAACAATTTGCCATGGCACATATTATGTGTTAGTATGCAATATAACATAACTAAACCCACTAAAACTCGTAAGATTAATTATTACATTGAGCCATTTAGGAAAATTACTAATGCAAATATAGCTTTAAAAATCTGGTTTGATCTTTTAACAGCATTTATAGTCATAAAGAACGTCCCACATAAAATATATAGATAAATTATTAATTCCTGGGAACAGAAAGGATTTGTTTCTTGGTTCCAATGTATCAAAGAGCTAATAGTTTTAGATATGCAAGTAATAAAAACAACATACACAATTCCACAACAGGACTGGCTAACGTTGCAGAGTATCCTGTCATATTTGCAAGATTTAAGTAGAATAATTAACAATTCTTCAGTTAAAGACATACCTAAATTTATGAAATACATATATGAAATCATATATAATGGGCTGGATTTATGAAAGCTTGCACGGAGTTGTAGAGTAGAGTAAGACGTCAGACAGCCAATATGTCTGCCAAGCGATCCAGCAACTGCCGGCAGGGGCGTACATGAGAGCTTCTAAAGCTACTCTTGCACAGACAGTGTCATGGTATGCAAATTACCTCATTTGCTGCTGAAAGCTATGCAAATGAGGTAAATTTGCAATCCAGGAAACACTAACCTGTCCATGGAAGAGTAGTGCTATTTGCAGAAATGTACTCCGTTGGTAATAGAGTGCAGTTCTGCAAATTGCTAAACGGAGCTATGACAGCTCCAAATAAAGGATGCATCCAGTTGAGGAAGTATGCCAATGGCCAAATATAAGGCCATTGGCATTTTTAAATGTTTAAAATGATTAAAATCTATTTTTTTTCCCGATCTCTGATGTTCAAGCATAGTGATGTGCCGCGCAAACGTGCGGTGCTTAAAAAAACAATAAAATAATTTCAAAATAGCCAAAAATAGGCATTTTCACTAAAAAGCTTATCCTGCCATGCAGATGAATGGCAGGCTGAAGACAACATGGCCACTGAGTACTGGTTGCTAAGGGGGGGGGAAGCTCAATGTGAGAGATGTAACCAAGCATTAGTAGGCAATCCTATGAAAATGAGGATAAGGATAGTGAATCCCAATTTTCCCCAGCATGTGAGCCATGTCCCAAGAGTGTAAGTGTAGGAGTAGTAGAGTAGAAGATAGGTGACATCATGAGGGGGTATGTCAGAAAGGCTGTATGCTTATTGGAGCACAGTGTCCTGTGTTTTCCCTGAGTTGCTCAGGATTACAAGAGGTGTGTCTACAGTTGTCCTTTTTGAAAAACAGAAACTAAAGGTGTACACCGTGAAAATATCTGAAATTTCTTGCAAATAGGCACACAGCGTGTGCGCATGTGTGCACGCATGAGCACGTGTTTGCACTTGTTTGTTTGGCACTGCCCCGGTGGAAACAGAAAGGGAAAAGGAAGGAAAAGAAGTAGTAGGAAGTTAACCAAGGAGAACTAGCAGAGCTACCAGGTGAAATATATCAGAATCAGCCAATTACACAGGCAGCAGACTAGCCCAGCCCAGCCCAGCACTTTAAAATCTGCAAACAGCATTCTTCCCTGTTTTTTTCCCAAGAACTCTGCAACACTGCAGTATACAAAGAGGGAAAGCTTAAAAACTTTAAAGTCAGGCAAAATGTTAGGGGCTGCTCTTGCTATCATAAACCAACATGTGCAAGGTGTTGAGGGTGGTGATGTTGTGAATGCTGCTGAGCAATCCACAGTGAGGAGACGGAGAAGAGTGTACAGACCCAGGGTAAACTACCAGGGGCTACATGAGCTGGAGATAGTGGAGCACTATAGGGTGGACAGAGACCTCCTGCAGCAAATTGTTAAGCTGTGCCAGCCACGCCTCACACACAAAACCAAGAGCGGGGAACCTAACACAGTGGATACCAAGGTATGTGTTGGCCTAGGAATACTAGCTACAGGTACCTTCCAGAGACCAACTGGTGATATGATGGGGATTTCACAGGCATCAGCATCCAGGGTACTGCACCAGTTCCTGGATGCCATGTCAGCACATGTCGGTGAGCACATATATTTCCCCAATTCCCGTGAGGCATTGGCCAGAATTTGCATCTTTTCCACCAAATAGCAGAATACCCTGAGGTAGTGGGTGCAATAGACTGCACGCACATACACATCAAAGCACCACCCGGTGAGCAGGGTAGGGTCTACATCAACCACTAGGGCTTCCCCTCCATCAACTGCCAGGTCATGTGCGATGCCCAGAGCATAATAATGAATGTGTGTGCTGGCTGCACTGGAAGCTATCACGATTCCCACCTCTGGCATCTGACACAGCTGTACCAGAGATTTTCCAATGGGGACATCCCTGACAGTCACCTAGTGGGGGATGCTGGATACGCACTGGAGCCGTGGCTGATGACACCCATCAGAAAGGTACATGCACCCAAACAAGAACTCCATAATGAGGCACATGCACAAACAAGAAACATTATTGAGTGTGTGTTTGGGATGCTCAAGTCACGGTTCTGGTGCCTGGACACATCTGGTGGAGCCTTTCAGTACTCACCAACTACATGTACCCAAATTTTCATGGAATGTCTCATGCTACACAATATGATCCTGTGAAAACAGCTGCAGCAGGAACAGCATGGTGCAGGGCCAAACAGCCCCCCACCATTGCCAAGGCCTGCACAGGCACAGCATGACTCGGAGGATGAACAACCTGATCCTTCCCCAGTAGGCAGAAGGAGGCATGCCCAGTATGCCCTGGCCTTGGAAAAGAGGCAATGCATAGCACATACACTGACTCAGTAGGAACCCTGGAAATTACACCTCTCTCTGATTCGCACATACAGTAAAAGGGATGCCTAACTTGACACTACCTGTTTTCAAACATGTATAGGGAGTGCACTATGTGTATCCGACACTGGCAGCCCTGCAGCACCACCTGCGGCATGAGTGCCCTAATTTAAGCAATATAAAGTACTGCTATGCACATTTTACCAGTATTGAGCATATAAATACAATTGTGTGTAGCTACACACCACGATAACCAGCGCAACGTCGGGCAACATTGGACAATGTTGGTGAAAGTCAAGCAAGGTCGGGAAAAGTTGAGCAAAGTCAGGTAAACACACTCACACCTGCTTTATTGTTCCTTAAGCAGTCTGGTCTGCCCAGTAGGAAAATAAAAAGCAGTGACAGGGCTCGAACTCACGATACTGTGCACTATAGTCACAGTACTGAACCACTAAGCCATGACAGTATTTCGCTAGCGCAGACACAACTTAACTCACTCACACATACCAGTTGGGGGGGTCGCATATCTAACAGTCACAGCCAGCAGGACAAATGTAGACAAACGCAAATACAAACAAATGCTGTATCATGCCATCTGAAGAGGCATATGAGTAACCTCCCCCCAGGCCTATGCATACAGATATCAGCAGGCCAGGCAGTGTGATGCGGGTTGGGTAGGCTATGAAGTCACAAACTAATATGCATGTAATTGGAAGCTAAGGTCTGTAGTGCAGTGGTATGCCTCAAGCCAGTACGATAGGCAACAGTACAGACTGAAATGGAGTACCTGACATAGCAGTGCAGGCCTAGCAAATGTGTATAAGTATCAGGTGAACCCTTCATCCTATGTACACCCACAGTAACAATCAGGTGTGCCCCCCCAGATAGAAATGTACAAATAATAGCTGTCCCCACTGTATGTAGAATGACTCATGGAAGCCCTGCAGGCACACTGTGCTTCCTGTCGATGTACAACACAAAGGTGAGCCCTGAAGTAAAACCCAACTTGATTTTCACACACATATAGTATATATGCTCATACTGGGCATGCTCACACACTTAAATTTCAGTCAGCAACATACTGAAAGGTCATACTGGGCATGCTCACACACTTAGGCCATGTCTGAGTACAGCAGTGGGCCACAGATATCTGACAGTTACAGTTCTTAATCCAGACACTTGTCCCTATTCATCAATCCTGCCTTTTGGACACACTGATATGAAAACAGGCCCATATAATATATTGGACACCTATCATAATCAGACTATGTACTCCAAGTACTTAAGTTGTTCAAGGAAAGTGAAAAACCAAAGAAGATCAATAATACTCCGATCAGTATCATCAAGAAACAATGAGCACTCCTAACATTATCCAAGCCATGGTCAAAGAGTCCATAGAGAACCATGAAGCTTTCTTTTGCTATGTCATAAATATCAATGTAAAGTCATATATCTTCTGAGTCAGTGCAAACTGTAAATGAATACATGTACATGGCTGACATATTTACCCCCTTCTCACTGACAAAAGGGCCCATTATCATACCTGGAGATTGGGAAAACCCAGTAATCACATATACAATTGTTCTTTCCAAACGTAAAAACACGGCATATATGGGATAACATGGTTTCCCTGGCTGTGTCATATGTGAACTCCAAACAAACAGACCCTGCACCTGAACAGTCTGTTGAGACTCACCGTCTGTACAGGATATGAAACTGTTGAATGGGTTACAGCAATGTTTGGCACACTCCACGAGTGTTGGTGCACAACAGACCATGGGTACTATTGTCTTATAAGCCTAATAAGCCTGATCTGCAAGGCGATGGAGTCCATTATTATGGAACTCATAAACAGAGCTATTGGGAGCCTACAAACACCCAACCCTACCTATTGTGGTATGGTCAGGGGCAGATCATGATTCCTAAACCTGCTAGACAGTTTTCAAGGTAGTCATCCAGGACATACATCAATAAAATGAGCTCCACATGGCCTACATAGACCTTGAAAAGCCCTTTTACAACATCCCACACACATGTTGCATCCACAAAATCAACAACCTGTGCATAAACACATATGTCTTCTGATGGATTTCCAACTGGGACACAAATAAATGCCACAAGATAAGATCTGTGGTCTCCTGTTCAAGCTAGTAACAGCTGCTGTTCCCCATGGCTCAGTCCTGGGACCCCTCCTGTCTGGTGTATATTTTTCAGAAATACAGTCAAACATGAGGGCTATGTTTAGCAAGGTTTGTGGATGACTGCAAAAAGGTTGTCAATAATTGATGTTTGGGGCTACAGAGACATCCTTAAAAAGGATCTCAGTCAGACAGATGTGGTGCCAAACTTATGGGCTCGAGCTACAGTCATACAAATACCACATAGGTGCCAACACCCTAAATATGGAGGTAGTAATAAAGGATCTATGGACACATGTGGATAGTCATCACTTCTTCCAGAAACACATTCACAAAGTGGTTAGAAATTTATGCTATATGTTCCCACAAACTGCCAAGGTCTTTGCATTTAGGTCAAAGGAGGTTCCCTCTACTCATCAGTCATAAGACCCATCATAGAGTACCACAACACACTTGCGATGAATCTGACTAGGCAACCTCAGCAGCTGGAAAGACCACTGATGTACCTTAACAAGAGCATTACTGGCCTCAAACAGTTGCTCCATGCAACAAGAGAGAATTTAACTCAGTCTGTACTCTGTTGCATACTGTCTACTCAGGTGATCTCTGCCCAACAGACAGGTCCATGTCCAATGCAGAACGGATGTACATGTGCTATCTGAAGTAACCCCAAGCTCACTGTACTACATGCTCTAGGGATATCATCATCACAACAACGAATAGAACATGTTGGAGGGATACATTAATAACTCACAGACTTCCCTTTCTTTGGAACAGGCTCCTTCCCAACCTACGTTAAGCTGAGTCCCTCACTGACACTCTTCCAGAGGAGCCTTGATGAGTGTATGTGAAACTGTACTGTCACACCATGGATCACTTCATCAGCTCTACTACACAGTGGCCTAGGGAACTAACTCCATGGGTGGTGATAGCTGCACACTCTGGCCATACTAATATTTGCCTTCAGGCAGATAGCCTATTACCTACCTATGTACCTATATAAATATATATATATATATATATATATATATATATATATATATATATATATATATATATATATAGATATATAGATATATATGTGTGTGTGTGTGTGTGTGTGTGTGTGTGTGTGTGTGTAGGGGGAACACAGTATAATAAGCCAAAGATGGATGGGCAGAGATGTGTGTAAGAGGGTGACCATGACAGGGAGCCATCCATGACTGCCCCACCCAGCACACATCCCAATGGCACAAAAGACATGAGGTGCACATCTCACCCAGTGTACATTACAGTCACCATGGTACTCTATCCCACCAGCATGTTGTATTCATTGTTGTGATGAGGTTCGTATCCCTGGAGTGTGTAGGGCGACTCAATTTTGTTATCTGTAGATGGACCATGCTCAGCAGTTATGTGTTGGACATGGCTCTGTATGTTAGGCAGAGTGTGCCTCTGAGTAGGCAGTACGCAATGAAGAACAGATTTAGTTTTACCAGTTGTGTTGCATAACAGAACTGTTTGAGGCCAGTAATCCTCTTGGTGAGGTACCTCTGTGGTCTCTACAGCTGCTGGATATGCATAGTCGAGTACATCCAAAATGGTGCATTGTACTCAATGATGGTTCTGATGACTTAAGAGTAGAGGGCCACCACTACCTCTTCGGATCCTGATGCAAACCCTTTGTTGATTAGGTGGGCCACATAGGATTTCCCAATCACTTTGGCAACATGGTTGTCAAAGGAAAGATGACTATGTACTTGTGTCCCCAGATCCCTTATTACCTTGTCAGTCTAAAGGGGCTAACACCTATGTAGTAGTTTGTGTGTACTTTGTTTTCACCAAAGGGCATCACTGTGCATTCCTCCACACTGAGCTTGAGGCCATGATTCTGACACCACACATCTGTCTCATAGAATCCCTTCTGGAGAATATGTGTGCCATCCGGGGAATCTGTTATGGCAAACACTTTACAGTTCCCAGCAAACTTAGTCAACCATAATGCTCCTGTATTGGCATGTACATTTGAAAAGTCTATACCAAACAGGAGGGACCCCAGGACTGAACCCTGGGGGCCACCAGTTGTTAACGGTGTAGAGTCTGACATGTAGCCAGCAACTCTTAGTTTGTGGAATCTATCTGTGAACCAGTTTGCAATCCATCCTGTGATGTATGGATTCATGCCCAGGTTGGTGAGTTCATCTATGATACCTGACTGGGGAATGGTGTCAAAGGCTGTAATGAGGTATAGGTAGGCTGTGTTGAGCTCATTTCAATCATCTGTATCCTGGGTAACAGTCTCAAAGAAATCCACCCAGTTCAGGAGGTGTGCTCTGCATATGATGAAGCCAAACTGGGTGTGCTCAATTGTGTGAAGGTTCACAATCTATTGTTGACTTCCATTATGATTGGCTCCGTTGCCTTAAAGAGCCGACTCATCAGGCTCATAGAGCATGAATGCCAAGGGGTGTTTGTGGCCCCACCCCTATGGAATGTGAAGAATGTTGCTGTGCAACATTCTATGGGTACATATCCTGCACAGAACATGTAGAGAAAGGTTTAGGTATCCTTGATGAATATGGATACATCCCCACCCTATGTGCTATTATCCAGGTCCTGATGCTGGAAGGTATGGAATGAGTAGTATCCTGGCAGTGCTGGTGTGCTCTCTGGAGCCTTGAACTAGGTTTCTGTTACTGCACAGATATCAATATTCTCCATACTGAGATGTGCCTTGAGTGTGTGCATCTGGAGGCTGAGACTTCTGGCAATGAGTAGCATTTAGCTAACTTTGTGGTTATTTGTGTTAGTTATTGGGTTTGGTTTGTCCTGAGTGACCGGTGTTCCACACCTGGAGTCAATGGCTCATTGGTCCCATCTGACCATAAGCTAATTACCCTACATATCCACATTCTGGACCCATCCCCCATTAAGGAAACCATGTTAAAAAATGTCTCCAAAGCCAACTTCATGCTTTTTAAGACAGAAGTGCTGAACTTCAGGACACCCATGCAGATGGACAATACCATTAAGACTACTGAATCCTTCACAATTGCACTTTATAAGCACTTACATGAGTGTATGCATCGTGCTATCCCAAACAGAATGAAGACACTATCCTCCAAGAAAAGGAAGCCAATCTGGTGGTCTCCTGCCATAAACAAACTGCACAACAGAAGGAAGAAACTGTTGCAAAAGAGAGTAAAATCCCATGAGTGGAGTAGCTCCCTGGTCAGCCTCAGGAAGAAGCTAAGATCCCTGATAAAATCCTGCAAAGCTAGTTATGAAAACAAAGTCAACACTGATTCTAAAGACAACCACAAAGCATTCTATAGCTATGTCAAGAATCTCAATGGCAACACTCAGATCTGCTCTGAGTTACAGCACAAAGGCACTAAATATACAGACCCAACTGATATTGCCAACAGCCTGGCAGATAGGATCAGTGCTAACTTTACTCCCCCTCTCACCCATGAAAGAGCACATCTCTATACCGGAAGAATGAAAAGTTGCTGTCATCATGGCTGCACAGGTAAAAAACACACTCCAAAGCCAGGAACACAGCATCCATGGGACCAGATTACATCCCAGGCTGCATTCTACATGAACCACAGAATGAACTGCCACCACACCTACATACCATGTTCAATCATAGCCTCACCTCAGGCTTTGTATCTGCTGAATGGCACACAGTGACAGTTATCCCACTCCACAAGGGGGGAGCCACCACGGACCCCGGGAACTACCACCCCATTAGCCTGATGAGCCTGGTCTGCAAGGCCATGGAATGTATCATCGTGGAACTTATAAACAAAGACATTGGTAATCTCCAAACTCTGGACCCCACCCAGTTCAGTTTTGTAAAAGGTAGATCATGTCTCCTAAACTTCATAGACTTCTTTGTAGCAGTCACCAAAGCCGTAGACAAGGGTAAGGTGGTTCACACAGCCTATCTAGATCTTGCCACGGCTTTCGACACTATCCCCTACTCTGGAATTATGGATAAACCCACTAAACTAGGTATAAATCCCTATGTTACAAGATGGGTTGCCAACTGGCTGACTGACACAACCCACAATGTCAAAGTAGCAGACTCCAAGTCCAACTTTGGACCAGTGACAAGTGGAGTACCACAGGATTCATTCCTGGGTCCTGCCCTGTTTGGTATCTACTTCCCTGAAGTACAGGTTAACATGGAAGGTCTCTGGCTAATGAAGTTCCCAGATAACTGGAAACTAGGAGCCATAATCGAGACTACTAATGATGTTGACATCCTACAAAAGGGCCTCACTGAGACAGATGTCTGGTGTCAAAGCCATGGCCTCAAGCTCAATGCCAAAAAGTGCATTGTCATCCACTTTGGTAAAAACACTGTACCCATGAACTACAATATAGGGGGTAGTATACTTAACACCGAAAGTGTGATAAGATACCTTGGGACACAGGTGGACAGTAGGCTCTCCTTTGATAATCACATCGCCACCGTATTCAGGAAATCCTTCTATGGGGCACACCTCATCACAAAAGGTGTCTCATGCAGAATAAAAGAGGTAATTGTTCCCTCATTAGATCCATTATAGAGTACAATGCCCCTTTTGCTATGTACCTCACAAGACATCTATAACAACTGGAAAGCCTGCAGAAATACCTCACAAAGAGGATTAGCAGCCTCAAATACATGCCATACACAGACCGTCTCAAAACACTACAGCTTTACTATGTCGCATATCACCTACTCAGAGGTGATCTCTGCCTAACATACAAAGCTATGTCAAACACAGATCTGTTGGACGTGCTCCACTTAAATAAATTCCAATCCCTTTGAGCGTCAGCCCCAAAACCCGGACTGAAATACTAAAGGAGGGGGTGTATCCATTTTCATAAATGATACCCACACCTCCAGGTTAGTGGCACAGCACGAGGCCATGGAGACCATGCAAGTCCAACTAACATTGGGCAAAGCTGCTTATCAGATCATAGCCTGCTATTGATCACATACCTTGTCTCAGGACCCTCACTCAGTATTCCTGAGAACACTGGGAAATATAAAGGTCCTACCAAACACCATGATATGAGGAAATTTCAACTACACAAACATTGACTGGGAGAATTACCTGAGTACAAAGTACTTTGCCCAATGCTTCCTAGAGTTTATAAACTCAAATGGCCTGGAACAGCTGGTCACCATGCCCACTAGAGGTGACAATATACTGGACCTGATCATCACCAACATGGGGGATCAGTGTTCCACACCAAAGGTAAACCCCTCACTGGTAATGTCAGATCATGAAGTAATCACACTGGACATCCACATCCCGACCCCCCCCCCCAGTCAACAAAACCACTGTGAAAAACTTTTCAAAAACAAACTTTACACTTCTCAAGACCGAAGTGGAAAGTTTCAAAGCCCCCTTTCTACAGGATAATGCTATCCAATCTGCAGAATCCTTTACAAGTGCATTCTATGAGGATCTACAGGGATGCATGGTTCGAGCCATCCCAATTAAAACCAAGACTCACTCCTCCAAAAAGAAGAAACCAATCTGGTGGTCCTTGCCCATAAATAAGCTATACAACAGAAGGAGGAAACTAACACATGATAGAGCAAAATTCCAAAAAGGAAAGGCATCACTAATCATCATTAGCAAGAAAATACAATTGCTCATAAAATAATCCAAGTCCACTTTCTAAAGAAAAAGTGGCAAGGAATCTAAAGATAACCACAAAGCCTTCTTTAGCTATATCAAATATTTAGGTGGCAACTCTCAGATATGCTTTCAGCTACTGCAAAATGGCAAAAAATACACTGAACCAACTGACATTGCCAACATCCTGGTGGACAAGTTCAGTGCAAACTTCACCCCCCTCACCCCCAAAAGGGCCCGTGTCCATCCCAGAAGAATGCAGAGCCTCAGACTTGATGGACATGCAGGTAAAAACAGCCCTCTCCAAAGCTAAGAACACAGCATCAATGGGACTGGATGGTGTCCCAGGTTGCGTCTTACACGAGCTCCAAAAGGAACTAAACCCTCACCTACATTCACTGTTCAGACTCAACCTTACCACAAGCTATGTACCCAAAGAATGATGTACAGCAACAGTCATCCTACTCCACAAAGGTGGTGCCACAACAGAACCTGGGAACTATTGCCCTATAAGCCTGGCCAGCCTGGTCTGCAAAGCTGTGGAGCGAATTATCATGGAACTCATAAACAGAGACATTGGGAACCTCCAGATACTGGACCCTACCCATTTTGGCTTTGTTAAAGGCAGATCCTGCCTCCTAAACCTAGTTGACTTCTTTGAAACAGTTACCAAGTCCATAGATGAAGGGAAGGTAGTCCACACAGCCTACCTGGACCTCACTAAGGCCTTTGACACCATTCCCCACTCTGGCATCATAGACAAGCTTACCAGCTTGAACATTAATCCCTGTGTCCCGAGATGGGTGGCCAACTGGCTCATGGATAGAACACACATGGTCAGAGTTGTGGGTGCCATGTCCATCTCTAAACCAGTCACAAGTGGCATCACACAGGTCTCGGTCCTGGGACTCCTCCTGTTCAGTATATACATCTCTGAGGTACAGGCAAGCACGGGAGGACTATGGCTGACCAAGTTCCCAGATGACTGTAAACTGGGGGCCATAATCGACTTTCTGGCTGACACAGACATCCTCCAGAAAGGTCTTACAGAGACAGATACCTGGTGTCAAAACCATGGCCTCAAGCTGAATGGGAAAAAATGCATAGTCATCCCCTTTGGAAAAAAACAAAGTGCCCACAAATTACCACATAGGTGGTAATCCACTAGGTACTGAAAATGTAATTAGGGACCTGGGGACCCATGTAGATAGTAACCTCTCCTTTGATAATCACATTGGTAAAGTGGTTAGTTATTCCTTCTATGTAGCCCACCTAATCATGAAAGGGTTCACCTCTAGATCAAGAGAGGTCATTGTGCCCCGTTACTCATCACTCATTAGGCCCATAATATAGTACAATGCCCCATTTGGTATGTACCTTAATTGGCACATGCAACAGCAGGTAAGACCACAGAAGTACTTCACCAAGAGGAATCTTGATGAGTGGATGGGAAATTGTAAATTTACCCCTGGGATCACTTCAGTGGCCCTGCTAGACAGAGGCCCAGGAAACTAATTTAAAAGGGAGGCGAAAGCCAACACATTCTGGCTAGGCTTATAAATGCCCATGGGCAGATAGCCTAGTACCTACCTATCAACCTATGAACCTACACACTCTAGGGACCTAAACCTTGTCACCACAATAAACAGAACATGCCAGAGGGATAGATTCCTGTCCCACAGACTTCACATACCCCAGAATAAACTACCTATCTATATCAAACAAAGCTCCTCATTAACACTCTTCAAGGAAAATCTTGATTATTGGATGGGAAATAGAAAATTCACCCTGGGGATCACTTCTGTGTTTCTGCATGACAGTGGCACAGGACATAAATTTTTTGGGTGGCAAAGGCCACAGTACCTTTTTGGCTGGCATTGTATAGGCCCCAGGGCCGATAGACTAGTACCAACCTACGAACCTATGAAAATTTGAGCCCTGCCTAAAAAAGGTAATATTGGAACAGCACAAGCCTTGGCCAGTATTCAGAAGCATGGGGATGACAGGTGAAAACCATCTGTATTGAAGCGACAAGGCTTGTCTATCATGTCATCACAGGAGACAGAGACTGGATCCCCTATGAATGACACCAGAAGCTCAGCCAATTGTTGAAGTTTATCATCTTTCTGTTATATTGCAGTATCATGTAGGTGAAGGTAAGATGCTACTCAAGGTTTGACCCTGTGTGTGCCAGCATGTGGTGCATCAACCCATATGTGATATGGTCATGGCCTATGCATACAATACACTCACAATACACCTAGTATGATAAGCCTGCTGAGGTTAGCAAATGTGAAAAAAACCTTTGTTCACCCTGTAACTCCATATTGCTTGCAGAAGTGTAAAGACAAACTTAGTTTGGATTAAGAACACCGCACTTGCCAACTGTGTGTGTCTCCCTGGGGAGAGCCAACCTTTTTGGAGACTACTCAAACACCTTAAAAGTGGTATACTCATCTTTGTCAAGTCCGATGATGTCACCATCCTACAAATATACCTGTGGAAAAATGAAAGCTCAGTAATGTGTATAGTGCGTGGTGTAAATGCGTATTGCTGTAATATCATACTGTGAATCATCAGGTATTACATTCTGCAGGTCTGGAAATGTGGCCCTTGTATAGTGACAGGGTGGTGAAATCCGCATTCAAACTGTCTGACTAGGAATTGGTAATGTCAGTCAGATAAGTGTACTTTGTGACATTTACATTAACTGTGACCCAATCTGAGATTTCCCCTGTAGATTATGAACAACAGTAAAGACAGCTTTAGTGTTGTCTTTGGAATCGTTGCCATTTTGTATTTTGAAGCTTGCCTTGTATGTTTATTGAAGGATTGAATTTTCCAAATGATACTGACCAGAGAGGTTATCCCTTCTTGGTATGTAACTCTTTTTTGGTATAACATCACACCTTCTATTATATATTTAGTTTATGGCAGGGGTCCATGAGACTAATGCACTTTTACTGTATAAGTGAGAATTTCTTGTGTTTGTGATAGCACAGTCCATGCAACCCTGTAGGTGAACAGTGTGCATTAATACAGGATTATGCAGCTGGGACACTGTTAACCTTAGTAATGTAAACCAATGACAGATAGGAACAACAGCATCACCCACAGCACAGTGTCAACCCATGTCATACACACGCATGCATGCTCAAGTTCCAAAATGTGTGTAGTACAATGCATACTGTCCACATTTAGAAACTATGGAGTGTTAACACTGGCCAATGCAGGGCATGTCACCCTGCCCATGTGTCCAATATGCATGTACATGCAGACAGTGCACCTCCACCATGTTCACAAATGTACACCTGCAAACCTGTGCTGCACATACCCCACACTTACTGTCCATTGTATAACACATGCTGACACAACTACACACATCAGCCAAGTGGCACATGGGCAAACAAAACACAATTGGAATAAACACTGGTGGAAACAATATGACATTGCTAATTACAGCTTTAATGCATCATGCCTGCTCAGCTACACCTTCAAGGATATCATTACACTTTACTGCTGACAACATGCTACACATTCAGCCATTGCTACACTTTATCAAAATCACCCTGTGCATCAGCACCATGTTAGCCTGTTCCTGCATCAATGTTACATATGACAGGAGGTGGCACAGGTTTCATCATATGCACAGGGTGTGTTGTTGGTTTGCCAGAGGCCTACACTGAGCCATACAATCGACATGTGTGTGTGAGTATGTGTGTGAGAGCCATGAGTACTGTTATGGGTCAATGTTGATGTAATGTGTGTGGGTATGTGTTTGCCCTAGGTTTCTGGCTTATGTGTGTGTGTCTGCATGCACGGACTTCCATCATGTGGCTGCTATATACGGGGATTTGTGGGACAGCTACAGACTGTACCTGGCAGGCTTTACAGATCACCGTGTCTGGCCATGGATACGGAACCTGTGCCTGGCAGGAGTGCTACAGACAATATCCGGTACTAATCCCAACTGGGTACTATCCTCAGAGGTTGACATATGTCCATTGGATCCAGGTCCCTGCTGTGACTGGCCAGAGCCACGTGGTCTTCTAGGACGGTCTATGGACAGTCCCCCCAACATTGCTGGGGCTGGTACTGGCATTACAGGAGCAGCTGTAACTTGCTGGACATCCACAGTGACCTCCAGCTGCTGATGTTACTGGCATACGTCCACATTGACATCTCAACCATCCCGCACTGTCCTGACACATGGACATGACATTGTGTAGGACAGCCAATGTCTCACCCCAAAGTCTATCAATGACCTCAGTGTAATTACGTATGGCACCTGCTATGTCATGGATACTGCCATTTATAGAGGTGTTATGAGCCCTCTGTGCCCTTAGTTCCTGTCTGGTGTACCGCTCCATTCGTGCCTGTGCCTCCATGACAGCCTGGAACATACGTGTGGTTGAAAGAGTTGTGGCACATCTGCCAGGGGCATGATGACCAGCAGTGCTCTGACGAGAATCCCTGGGCATCTGCCTATGTGGTATCATTCCAGACATCTGGCTATGGCTGCTGTGTCCTGATACATGTGCCAGAGATACCACACTGTCCTGGACAGTGCCAGCCGTACATTGTCCCTCAGCTAAGGGCAATGGTGATGATGGATGTACAGGCAGTATGACTGGGTGCATGGATGGGGTTTAGACTTGTGTACTGTCAATTGGTGGCCCAACAACAGATGCTGACAAACCTGCCTGTGAATCAACACACCTATCCTCATGATCACTGTCTGTCTCAGTGACATCAGGTTCCCTGCTGTACTGAACCAGCCCCACCTCAGCACCTGTGAGAGGAAAACAGGAAACACACTTTAAGACCTCAACATGATGTCAGACCACATGCGCACATGCGCATGCACACATGCACATGCACACATGCGCACATGCACACCTGCGCACATGCGCACATGCACACATGGACATGACACATGTGCACATGCACATGCACACATGCACGTGCACACATGCACACATGCACACACACAAATACACTCCTCCCTAAAGCAGACACACACACACACACACACACACACACACACACACACACACACACACACACACACACACACACACACACACCACCAGCAATCTCAGAACATACACAATAGCAGGTGATGGTAGGGTACAGTATCAAATGCAAAACAGTTATATCACACATGTCAGCATGCAGGACATGTGTTGCTCAACAGCATGCAGTGCAAGTGTCAATTGGTGGCCCAACAACAGACCCTGACAAACCTGCCTGTGCCGCAACACACCTATCCTCATGATCACTGTCTGTCTCAGTGACATCAGGTTCCCTGCTGTACTGAACCAGCCCCACCCTGCACCTGTGAGAGGAAAACAGGAAACACACTTTAAGACCTGAACATGATGTCAGACCACATGCACACATGCACTAATGCACACATGCACACATGCACATGCACACATGCACATGTGCACACATTCACACATGCACACACACAAATACACTCCTCCCTAAAGCAGGCACATACACACACACACACACACACACACACACACACACACACACACACACACACACACACACACACACACACAAAACACCAGCAATCTCAGAACATACATAATAGCAGGTGATGGTAGGGTACAGTATCACAAGCAAAACAGTCATATCACACATGTCAGCATGCAGGACATGTGTTGCTCAACAGCATGCAGTGCAAGTGTAGATAGTCATTGTTACTAACACTATACATGGCTTTGATGCATGCGTTTTGTTATTAGGTGATTGGCCTCCCCCTGGAATGCAATGCATACATGCACACAGCATTGCTGTGTAAGTATTTAAAACTCTGTAATGTACTGTGCAACATAACTCACAGGTCTACATATCATGGCTGGATGTGTATCTGTGTGTCAGGTATCCAATGCTGATTACAGCCTCTGTGTATTTAGCAAATAATTGTGGGCACAGTTTTAGCACATGCATGATGAGCATTCACACAACATCATCAGTGGTGCATGTATAATTGATGGAATATCATTTGTCCACATACCCAATGTACAGTAGTTATGGTGAGTGTAGATCATATTGTTGACATGCCAGTGTCATCCATGACATGGCATGCTAAAACACAACTGCATATTTAAACATCACACATACCCAGTGTGTGTCATATGACCTAGCCACTCAATAGCATCACAAGACATATATGTGTCAGTTGTGCAAATGGTGATTTGTATGCATATTGTTTAGAGTTGCATATGTTTGTACGCACACAACATTGAGGTGTATAGCAATGAAAGCTATGTGTAGTACTGTGGTTACAATAACTGGATGGGGTATAGTACCATACGCCATCATCATGAAGCATCATGTGGTCATTCAAGCCTACAAATGTTTGCCAAACCAGCACTAATCATGATGTACCGGAACTGTACTACATTGGCTACATTTACCATTGCACAACCAGTTGCTACATGGGTTTGTAAGGAGGCCAATAAGGAGCATTCCCTGACATGAATGTGTAGTGTGTTGCAGAGTGTTTAAGTGCCCCATGATAGGCCTCTACCCCTCAGGTATATTATGTGCAATGTGTGGATAAGATTTTGGATTCTGGAGTGTGTCTTTACAGAGGGTTTGTGAATATTTTATGTGTAGCATGTTAAAATGCTCTGTGTATGACATAGTTGTGTATGTTATGTGCATGTTGAGTATCACCTTTGCCTATCCAATGGTCACTACAGTGTAGCCACATTTGTTTGAGATGATCTGGGTATTGCATGTGTCTGAGGCAGTTAATCACACTAGTGAGATGTGCCTGGTCTTACACCAAACATGCACAGCATGCATTATGGGTAGGTGTGTTACATGTGCACATGGCCTACACCTTAACTATTGCATGCACTTTTTATTTACAATATTAAATGTAGAACACACTTACCAGCATCTGTCCGCTGCCTTGATGTCACCCCAGAGGGACCTAAATAGAGATGAGACAGTTTGTCAGTGGCCACAACTGTGGCATTGCTACTGTGTGTTTGCAATCTTACAGTACAACAATTTACATTCACAGGGCTACAGATTATGTTCCAAATGATTGGTATTGCACAGCAACAGGCTCCACATCTTCTAACTACACACTCCACATCTCACATATGTATGATCTACCAATACAGATAACAGTAGTCTACAGATATGCCATGTTACCTGCATGCTATATGTGTGGTTGCTGGATGGCTCCAACCTCCATCATGGTGTATGTCTGCTGCTGTTGTTGTTGGGCAGGTGCCACAAGGCTCAGGAGCAGCTCCTCCACTATGGTTGAGGGGGATGGATATTAACACCACCTCCTGTTGCAAGCTGTTGTCTTTGCACATCAGAAGCACGCTGACGGACATGTCTGAGTAGATCAGTGCAGTGGTGGCGTACCTGCTCATATGTCCTGTTATGCAGGCCTACCTCATTGACCCTCCGGACAACATCTTGCCACATTGCAGTATGCTCATGCTGGTTCGTGAAAAATTAGACTGCAGTGCTGACTCATACAGCTTGTAATGATCTCATCTTCAGCACTACTATAGCTGGGATTTCTGTGATGTGCCATGATCCCTGGAAGACATAAAGAAAAAATATGTCTGAGCAAGTCATATGGCACATTTAATGGTATACAGTACAGATATCACTGAACTGCCAAATATAGCAACCTATTAGCTAACTGAGAGTGAAACACTTTAACTACCACGTATCACTGCTCACCCCACAACTGCTTGAAAATGCCTGGCTCACTCTATCTAATGAACCATGTTCTGCACAGCAACAAAATAAAATCACTATATAAGACTACACAAGAGTACCTGGCACACTGTATGCAACACAATGCACCACCTAGCCACAGCAGATATACATCAAGCTGATGTGTAAAGAAATATGTCATCCATCACAATGAGTGTAACGTCCAGCAAATGTATTACTATTATACCACACAACTTGTTAATGGCAAACCCGTGGCCAAAATATGTGCACAATTGGGGATATAGGTCACATACTGCTGTAGTCCACTATAAATGTTGCTAGATACGCAGTTATATTTTACCACACATATGACAGAGGACATGTTACAGACATACCCACACACACATTAGACATAATTACAGGACACAAAGGTATGGCAACCCAGATAAGCTTTACATGTGTAATATACAGTACTGTCTGTCAGTACTTACAAAACATTAATCTTGGGGAATGCAATCTGTAATGAATACAAGGACTACACAAAACAGTGGATGCAAGCAATGTGGACATACACCATACTTTGCTGTACAGGCCTAAAGCTTTAAGTAGTACTACAGTACACACAGGATTTGGATTCAACATCAGTACCGATCAATAATCATAGATGTAGTGCTTTGGCCTCCAATGACACACCCCAGTTAAAACCAAGGGACTTAATCACACTGTATGCCATAGCACTTTTTCTGCCTAACAACAGAATTCACAGCTTTTGCTGGGATCAAAGCAAGGACCCATAATACCATGACATAAACAGTTTCCCACTAAGCTATCCCACAAATACATATCTTTGACGCATCCAAAAACACATTGACCATCACAATCAGTCAACAGTACAGAGAATCTATTGCAACAAGTAGATGTAGGTGTGTATGAGTATATATGACTCTCTCTTTCTCTCCCTCTCTCTCTCTCTATATATATATATATATATATATATATATATATATATATATATATATATATATATATATATATATATATATATATATATATATATATATATATATATATATATATATACATATACACATCCATTGGTGTACATATACATATATATGTAGGCACATATACATTTCACCTTTCATAGTGGGAATATCAATTATACAAAGGATGTGAGGTGTACAGTAATGTAATAATATCACACAGTCTTGTGCGAAATGCATTGAAAGTGTTCACAGCCCAGGTAGCTTTAGCAGGCCTCACTGGCTTCAACATTGCAAACTGAACAAACCATCCACACTGTTTAATCACGACATGTCATATACCAGCACTGTATGCTGTCTTGTTTGTCACACACTTAAACCTACATACAAATATGCGCATACTAACCTTCACCAACATATATATTTCCACCCTTCACAAACAGTTGCAATATGTCCCCTGCTCTATGCACATATACAGATGTGAATATATATGACACATATATATTTCTGTGTGTGTGTGTGTGTGTGTGTGTGTGTGTGTGTGTGTGTGTGTGTGTGTGTGTGTGTGTGGCATACACACACAAGGTCCACACTGTTGTAAGTCCCTGGACCTCACAGCCGAACTGTTGGGCCTTGCTGCAACGCAAACAGGTGTTACATGTGAACACACACTAACATTAGAGGGGGTATATATAGCTACAAATGCTAGATAAGCATACTAGACTGCTACAGCAGTTGCCAGTGCTAAGCTACACTTTAATATGACTATCATGCATGTGTTGCTCTGTCACACCCATGTTTATATAATGGCAGCACTAATCCCCCCCAACAGCCATTGGCCACACTACTGTACAGAACACAGATAACATGGATCAGATTTTTGACATTTAATGCTGAGCTACACATTTCACAGGTATGTCCCACTGCCCACAGGTACACACTGTATTGTCCATAGCAGTAGTTAAGCAGGACATCTGTGCATAGATAGGTACTGCTGCCACATATGAATGGTTCACATTATGTCGACTACTATTCCAAAACATCTACTACATGCCAGTAAATACATATGTGTCACATACCTTTCCTTTGTATGATTTGGTATTATTTCTTTTTCTTTTTCCTTTTCTCTGTCTCTCTCTCTCTATCTCTCTCTGTCTCTGTCAGTCTCTGCAATAGAGTGATTGAGTTTGCTGGCAGCGATTGCAGCCTGCTTTTGTAGGTATTTGCATATGAGCATGTGATGGCCTCTGCACCAATTAGTGACCACCATTTGCTAATTGCATGCAGCCTGCTGTGTAGTAATTGCAGTAATCACTGTCATAGCAACCCAATACTATAAATTGCTAACTCAGGTAGGTGTGGCCCTTTCAGCTTTCCAAGATGGAGATCATCCTTGTTTGCTGTGGACATCATTGTTTAAGACAGAAGGTTAGTATAGTTCTTATATCAGAAGCCAAGGGTGTAGCCAGTGATTTACATTTTGTACTCAGACCTAAATGTTGCTGCTTTCAGTGCACACTTTTCAGTGTAGAAATGTACTCACCCTTCAAAATGCTAACACAAGATACATGAGAGGATGTAATTTATTTTCAAATTTTACAATTAACTGCCATGCAAAGCTAGTAATTGAGATGTATTCATTTGGCACAAGAATTGTTTGAGAACTACAAAACTGTGAATATTCATTTACTCAGTTCTAAACAGTTTGTGCCTTTTTAGCGTTGACATTAGCACTAGCTGCTCAAGAAAACTGGACACATTTCAGTACTGTGAGTATGCCTACCTACATCCTTGGTAGACCCTGCACACACAGGTATATTCTACATTTGGGTAGGGATGCAGAAGTACAGAGCGCGTATGTATTATTGTGTAAATTTTATCTTGCTGGACTTACAGTGTTGCTGTGTACATGTTAGTTTATCAAGGCAAGTAGTCTGTCTGCGTAACTCCCAACTGTGGACCTATCCACATGGTAGCCAGAGATTAACCTGTCATTTTTTGTTTGTGCACCACACAGGTCTTTTCAGTACTAGAGCAATGGCATTGTTACAGTTGGTTGCTACTAGTACATGGCTACATCCTTTTGTATTTCAGTGTTGTATTCCTAAATAAAGGTATGCTTCCAGAACTCCTGCCAAAGCTATTTGCGCAGTGTGTAACAGCAGAAAGGCTGCTATGCCTCTGTGTTTCTGCCTCTGCCAGACCTCTCAAACACTGAGGTACATATTTGAACAGACTCAGGGAAAAGTAGAGAAAAAGTCAGGGACACCTTTAAAATATTAGTGCCATTAAGTTGAGACTTTGAGAGAACCAGCGCATATGGATTAATACACCTTTTCTGAAGTAAAAGAAGTGTCTAACTCTTAATTATTGTCATTACTCATTACGTTTAATTCACCACCTTTCTGGCCAAAGTCAGTAGTTTTCAGAGGGATTCAGAGGGACAGAGCTAATTTCTTTTTCAAAATCAGGGACATCCCTGAAAATTATGGACAGTTGGGAGGTATGGCCTCTGCCCTAAACAGATATGCCAGTGTTTTTCCTGCTGTGATACTGTGTGGGGTTTGTAAAGTGATGGTGTAACATTATTTCCTGCTAGAATGGCTGCTTCTCTTATCGCAGTCATGTAATGTAATCCCACAACAACTGTTGGTAAAGATCCACAGAACAAGTTGTGTGGTATGGCATTCCTATTTTTTCTTTACATTCCCTCATTCTGATACATGATATATTTATTTCAGCACCAACTTGTTGTATATCTACTGTGGCTTAGTGGTACTTCATGCAGTGTAGTGTGCACACGGTCCTGGGTTCGAGACTGGCAGAGTTGTTTTATTTTGCTGCTGAGCAGAACAAGGTCCCTCACATACAGAGTGACTAAGGGACTTTAAAACAGTTGTAAGCAGGTTTGCATGGGTTTGCGTGATGCTTAGCAAAGCTTAGCTAAGTGCAAACACGTGCACACTCTTGCAAACACGCTAACTACTGCTTAATAGTGCTTATTCCCGCTAACCCCCGCGCTCATTTCCTTGAAAGAAAAGAAAATGGGGAGATAGGAAAGTGGTGAAAAAGGGGTACAAAGAGGGAAAGACAGTAGGGAAAATAGCTTGGGATGTGCAGGATGGGTGTACGGAAGGTCCATAGCTGCCCATTTCTTTAACAGCAACAGCTGTGCATATGGAATAAATTTGGAGGTAAATATGAAACCTTCAACCCCTGAGAGAGGGGTGAGGACAACAAAGTATGTTGTAATGCCAATTAAATTACATTTTATTTTCCCAGGGGACATGTGTGCAAAATGGGCAGCTAATGTATGGGGCGTATTTTTTTTTTTTTTGGGAGCAAATTGCCCTTTTTTTTTTTCAGGTGAGAGTGGACTGTGGGGTAGGGGAAGTAGGTACAATTTGGGAGGTAGGCTGGGGAGGTAAACAGACAAGACAAACAAGATGCATACAGGGGCAGAATATGACACGTGGTGGGTGAACACCATTGACAGGGAGGGATGTTTGGAAATCGCAAGCCCATGAACCCACAGATGGCAACAGTAGAACTGAGATCCCCACCCATGGGCAGTCACCACTGCACCTTCACAGCCCAGAGGGTGGCTGTGCTGGGGGCTGTGTAGGAGGCGCAGGCTGACCCAGGAGTTGCACCACTCGTGTTTCAAGCTGGCATAGAGGTTCTGCAACAGAACGCTCAATCTCTGTATGCACCACAGCCCGGACCGTTCGAAGGGTGATAGGTGGCCCTCCTCCGCCCATGCTTGCAAGGGGGGGCTGAGCCCCATCCCTACAGTGCTTCCACCCAAAGGTTACACAAGGCCAATGAAGGAGGAGGTCAGGCTGGGCACCGGACCTTTTGGAGCCAGGTGCCATGGCCAGCTGAGTTGGGACAGGTGGGACCACTGGGACCGGCCTTCCCATACGAACTATGTTTTGGAGAATTTAATAAAGATACCAGTTAGTAACAGTCAACAGCATTCCCAGTTAGTTATAACAGCATGCGTATGTATTCCCATTAACCCAACACACCAGAGTTTCAACAGTTGAAAAGCAAGCATAACACATGCATATATAGAACAATAGTGGACATTACAACAGCATGCAGGTTTAATTGATGGCAACAGTCCACCAATATTGTGGTATTTGAACAGGACACATGCATAGAAATGAATGCAAATATTTATAAACCAATAGGACATATGTCCCAACAAGTGTTTTGAGATTAGACATACCAACTGAGGTGTGGAATTGCATTTTTTATGCACATACAGTAGGGTGGGAAAGCTAGCTCAATTAACAACTTATATATCCTTCTTGTTTACACTACATTCTTCTTAACTGCAGTTATATGTTCTTTACATGTATTATTACACTACCCAATGTCCTTCTATTGTGCAATTGGATTTTGCTAGATCATTATATACATGGGCTGTATCTGACATACAAACTGTCCAGGATGCAGATGTTACTGCTACATATTTTGAGAGTTGCTCACACACACTACTGCTGTGATGGTACACTGACAACTCTACTTTCATATAATTATCTAGATATGTTCAGGTAAAATTATCAGTTATATGTTAACAGCTCCCTACATTTCTGGCAGCACACTGACATTTCTGGGGAACACAATACCAAGCTACTCATGTGCCAGATTAACCTGTACATGCTGGGCATGAACCAACAGTTAAGGGCTGCAAATATGCATAAAAGCTACTGGCACTCCCGTCATCCACTTTATATGGGCCTACCCAAGTGTGGGTTAACTAACACTGCTTAATACAACAGTACTATTTCTAAAATGCAACAGTACAACAACATATCAAAGAAAATCACACAGATGCACTCCAGGAATTATACCTTTATTAAAGAATTATTACACCTTTATTTATTGGGTTAAAACACTTTTTTGACGGCTCTCTTATTTATTTTATATAACAGTACATGCAGAATAATTATTAAAGAATTATTATACCTTTATCTATTGGGTTAAAACACTTTTTTGTTGGCTCTCTCATTTATTTTATATAACAGTACATGCAGAATAATTATTAAAGAATTATTATACCTTTATTTATTGGGTTAAAACACTTTTTTGAAGGCTCTCTCATTTATTTTATATAACAGTACATGCAGAATAATTACTAACCTGCCTGGTGACGCAGCCTTTGCAGCCTATCTTCATGGGCTTGCTGATTCATAGCCCGGAAACCTGCAGCTGTGAAGTAAATGCAGTGATAATGAGACATACCTATCCATAGTATAGACAAGAATAGCAATTCTTAAATGCTTAATACAATGGCTACTTACTCAGTACTGGGGCATTTGCCATCCCACAGGCCTCCTGGATCCACTGGTCCAGGTGATCCTCCTTGTGTCACTTCAGGTCAGAGTAATGGTGCCTGACCTGCTCACCAGTCCAGGGAACACCAGTGGAACTGGTGAGATCACGAGCTAGACAGTTCCAGGCCTCTGTTTTGTATTAGGTGCCCTGGTACTGGCCCCGCAGGAGTCTTTCCTTGTGATTATGGGCAAGAAGCCAAACCATTACTTTGGTCTCCTAAATGCCCCAATGTTGCACTCGAAATTGAGTGCCTTCTCCAACCTCGGCCATGCTGACTGCAGAAGAGAGCTACAACCAGTTATGGCAAGTATTCCCACCTGTGGAGCTTAAATATGTCTCATTTCCCGCACTTATTTGTGATTGGCCAGTTTGGAAAAAACTGCTTAGCTGATGTTAGCAATGTTTAATATTCCTTTGATAGATATGTGTCTGTTGAAAGGGCATGGTTATGAAATGCTGTCATGGCTTAGTGGTTATGTACTGTGCCTATAATGCACAGTATCCTGAGTTTGAGCCCTGTCACTGTTTTTTTATTTTCCTACTGGCCAGACCTCAATGGTTAAGGTACAGTGAAGGAGGTGTGGCCATGTTTAGCCGACTTTCCTCAACTTTGCCCGACATTGCTCAGCATTGCTCAACATTGCCTGACATTGCCTGACGTTGCTCGATGTTGCCCGACATTGTGCTGGTTAGCGTGGTGCGCAGCTATGTGCAAACATGTTCTGTTTTTCTCTAGTTTGCGCGATGCGCAGCTCTGCACAAAGACATTGTGCTAGATAATGCAGTGCTCAGCTACGAGCAATTAAATATAAATATGCTCAGTATTGGTCAGATGTACTTAGCAGTGCTTTACATTGCTTAAAATAATTTACTCATGCATCAGTATGCATAACCATTTCACCTTCTTATATATATATAATACATATCAGGAAATATTTTTGTATACAGATTTCCAACAGAAAATGAAAAGTGTAGTGGCGGGACTCGAACCGGGAATGCCTCCTCTTTGCGCAAAGGCTCTAACCACTACGCTATCGCTATTTTGCTTAATTTGCATATATTTTCCTTATTATCCTTTTCGGTGTCTAAACTGCTAACTGTAGCTAAGCAATGGGTAAACCCGCACAAACATGCGCAAATACGGGCATCTATATCGGAAATGAAAAAAAAAAACATTTCTTTTACTTTTTATATTTGTACGGGGTTTACTATATGGGGTAGTTTAGTGTTAGAATGTACACATGTGAGCAGACTCGCTCATGTAACTAGACATTTCCCGTGTTTCAAACCTGCAGGGGCGTGGATTTTTGGACTGTTTGGAAGTTCAATACACCCCCTACACTTGTCCACGCTCTGTGTTAGTTTTAGAGTTGAGGCAGCGCACCCTCATTAATATGCATGGCGCGCTGCCGTCATACTCTTAGACTGGCTCTTCTGTGTAAGACTAATTTAATCATACATAAAGATTAGTGAATCCTGGGGGTTTTTTTCTTTTTTTTTATTTTACACTCAATAAACAGCAAAAGCACTGCTTAGCAAGTGTAAAATAATGGCTCGCTCGCTCTCACCTTCACTGACATGCATGCATATGCTCACACACAGACATTAACACACACTTTTTTTAATTGTCTTACTTTTTTTCACATTTTACACTTGCTGAGCAGTAAAAGCACTGCTTAGCAAACATAAAACAATGGTGGCAGTCCCTTTTCTCAGTGTGAGCTCCATGGTAGCTTAATATAGTGCTGTGAAGCTGCGGACTCGCTTTTCACCAGACATTACTTGCACTTTATTACCCTTCTGGAGGACGTTCATGGTGCTGATGTACAGTTTGCCATTCTCTAAAGGGTAATAATACATATTTGCTTTTACTTGTTTAGTCTCAGGAAAATAATGAGAAGTTCTCCTTTATTGAATTGTGGTAGGGAGCATTATATGGGGTTAAGTTGCAGTGCTTTGGGTGTAATAATGCAACACCGCCAACTTTTATTTTGTTATGGTAATTTTGTATTACATTATCACCTGGTGGGTAGTACCTCAGTAGCACTGATGTTTGGTTTTATCCTAGTTTCAGTTATGTCTAGGATATTGGGTTGATGAAAGGCAGTGATGATACTAACGGCAGTTAGCTCACTAGTATGGGGTGATGGTAGTGTTCTTTGGCTGGTATGATTTATTGTTTTGTTTTTGTCCCAAGTTTTGGCTATTTGGACCATGATTAGGATGGATATCACTATTGACTAGGATTGATTTGAAATAAAGTAACAATTCTAGATGCCTGTTTCAAGATGTTCTATTGAAGGGTATTATTTTTTGTCTGTTTTGAGGGTGGGGTGAGTAATGTAATCTTGCAGTAAAGGTAATTAGCAACATGAAAGAGGATTATAGTATGGGTATGTGTAGGACTTGTAGGATTGCCATCTAAATCTTGGTAAGATAATCATTTGCAGTTTTTTAACTTCATAGCTAGTAAGGTTAGACAGAAGGATACACAAGGTAAGGCTAGGTAGAAGCATGTGCTAGTAAAGCCTTTACTAGTGCTAGGTTTCGATAGAGCAGAAAGATGGTAGAATATATTTTTGGAAATATTAAAATATTAATATATTAAATATGCATTGTTCTGGATAATTAACTCATCAAATGCCTTTTTTGCATATTTCCAGTTTACACCTATAGCACCTTATAGTGTCCAGACCCGTTTTTGTGTCTGGCTTCTTTGACAGAGCAAATTACCATCTAATAATTAAAAGTGCAATGAGTTATTAAGAAAATGACACTAATATTGCTAATCTAGTTCATGCTGCAGTAGAGAAATTAATTACTATTTTTCAGTTATTTATATTTTCATATTTGTGCTCATATTTTCATAACTGAGGGTCCTACATGTTATTGAGGAGTGTGGTGTGATATGAAATGGTGGGAGACAGGGGTATTCATTGTCAATGTCCATTTATATCACACCATCCCTGATATATTGGTAGTGTGTTATGTAATTATGAAAATATACACTATTTCCAGCTGTACTTAAAATTTCAAAACCAAGTAACTTACAAACTGTTGTTGGACATCAGGTGAAACCTTAGATGATGATGAAAACTGTCTTTGATATTTGCACTGTAGGATACACATCTTGAGAGATACCCAGTGTTGTTTATATTGTTAATTCTATAATTAAGCATATCTTTTGATATTTCTGCCATTATCTCAATAAAAATGCACATAGAAGAATTTCTTGCAATCATGTGAAAGCATATGTATGGTTAAAAATTTTCAAGCAATATATGTCTAGGTTATACAGTTTCCAAGATATGAGAATTTGTTTGTGGATATTTGGCAAAAATATAATTTGGGGCTTATGTACATTATAATATATTTTTAATGGAAAGATTAGGAAAATGCCAACTGTTACTGGGTCTATATTAATTCATTGAAAACTAATTCCAGTGTGAACAGTCGTTCATCAAACACAAACCAGAAAACGTCCGTTCATCAAATGTACACTTCAGTGAATGTTTTTCTAAGGGAAGAGAATTACTTGTCCTTCACACCGACCGTAACACAAATTACATTATATCAAAACGATCAAGGTGGGGAGCCGCCCACACCCCATACAAATTCTGAGTTTGCACTACAGTGGGGAAAAGGACAAATTTCCAAATGCTTGCCAGCTAACTCCCTTGTCTTAGAAAAATGTTCACTGAAGTGAATGCTCGATGAGCAGGAATTTCCTGGTTTGTGTGTAATGAATGGCCATTTGCTGTAATTAATTTTCAACAAATTAATACAGGTCCCTGTTATCACTGTAAAGAGTATGCCTTACTGATGCTATTGCTACTTGTGCACTTTTTGTAGCTTTTACTGTTCACAGCATATTTACATGTCTTTATCTAATGCTTTTTAATTTTATTTTTCAGAAAATGCACAGAAATGCAAGAGTGTAGACTGCTAGAGGTCTGACATTCCACACTACCTAGGTGCCAATATGTTAATGATGGGATAAAGTGTGCACAACAAATGTATATATATATATATATATATATATATATATATATATATATATATATATATTAGACGGATGTAATTGGTGTATATCCAGGGTGGGGATTAGTCTAGGTAATGTGGGTGGTGTTTTGGTTGGTATAAAAGTATATCATGCAGGGGGTGGGAATTGAGGGTAGGTATGGAAGTGAGGGGTAGCCTGAGCATGACAAGGGTGGAATGGAGTGGCCCCCCACTTGGGTTGTGGTTTGTTAGCTTAAAAAACTATCAGTGGGATACTAATCCTGTCAAAGTAAGACATACTGGCATAAGCTAGTGTTTAATTTGTTACCATTTATTGGAAATACTTTAGTTGGGTATAGGGCAGAAATTCGCTTTTATTCTTTTGCAGCAGTGCTGAAAATTAACAGGATAATTACTGGACGTAAAGTAAAATTATGTGAATTTATTGCTGCTTATTTAAATGTGACAATTGCTTACCACTAGAGACATGAATTATGGCTTGACAGAACTGGTAAATTAGTTGCAAATTTGGAAGTGTATTTTTATATATATATATATTGGGATGTTATAAACGGTTTACTTTAAGCATGAAGGTATGCTGCTTTTATTTTAGCTGGTCAGTAGTTTATTCCTAATTTATGGAGTACATAGGAAAGGAATATTTGTGGGGTGTGGGAGGAGCCATCCAATTTAGACTTCTACACAAGTATTAATCAGTAACAGTATGACACAGGGTTTTTTGGTTAATATTTAACTGCCAGTTAAATCATACTTTAGGATATGTTTTCTACATGGCGTCTTTCCTTGTTTAGAGATGCTTCTTAATAATATGGTTTCCTTCAGATTCCGGGAAGTGGGAAGATGGGAAATAGAAATATTCTTAAGAAACTAGAGACATCTGTTGCAAAATATATGGAACTTTTTAGTATTTACTTTCTGGCAACTGAGCTATGCCTATAATATGAGTAAAGTAAAGGGAGAGGAATGGTGAAAAGATAACAGGACATGCAATCGGAAAACTTATATGACTCTGTATTTCTTGATATTCACATTCAGTATCTCTTATTATACCATGGCCCCCCATTAATATTCCAAAATGTGCACGCTGATTGGTCAGCGTGCACATTGTAAATCGACTTATACTAATGGAAAAAGGTCCGT
>NC_056739.1:234703361-234722525 GCF_019279795.1 Protopterus annectens
CAACACATTGACCAACAGTGCCACACACATACAGCACACACACTCATCAAGTGCAAAATTCAAACCCCTACCTAATTACTTCATGATACTAGAGAAGTATGCATTAACAAGACGTGTTATACACATTACTGGCAGTTTTCTTTTACACAGGTATATTTGTAGGATGGTAACATCATCAAACTTGACAAAGGTTAGCTTAACACTTTTGAGGTGCTTCACTAGTCTTCTAAAAGGTTGCTCCTTCCCAAGAAGACCACACACAAACACACACAGTTGTCCAGTGCAGGATTCAAGACACTAACTACTTTATGATAATAGAAGAGTATGCATTAATATGACACTCTATACACATTACTGGCAGTTCTCTTTTACACAGGTATATTTGTAGGATGGTGACATCATCAAACTTAACTAAGGTTAGTTTACCACTTTGGAGGTGTTTCACTAGTCTCCTAAAAGGTTGCGTCTTCCCAAGGAGACCATACACAAACACATACATACAGTTGTCTAGTGCAGGATTCAAACCCCTACCTAACTACTTCATGATACTAGAGTAGCATGCATTAATACAATGCAGTATACACATTACTGGCAGCTCTCTTTTCCACAGGTATATTTGTAGGATGGGGACATCATCAGACTTGACAAAGGTTAGCTTACCACTTTGGAGGTGTTTCACTAGTCTCCTAAAAGGTTGCTCCTTCCCAAGGAAACCACACACACAGAGCTGTCCAGTGCAGGATTCAAACCCCTACCTAACTATTTCATGACAGTGCATGAGTATGTATTAACACAACGCACTATACACATTACTGGCAATTATATTTTTCACAGGTATATTTGTGGGATGGTGACATCATCAGACTATTCGAAGTGGGTTACATTAGGTGACATTAGATGGGCTACATTGAAGGAATGTCTAAACACTTTGGCCATGTGATAATCAAAGGTGAGTTTACTATCTACCTGAGTCCTCAGGGACATAATGACTTTCTTTGTACATGCTGGATTACCACCTATGTTTTCATTTGTGTGCACTTTGTTTCACCCAAAGGGGATGACTATGAAATCTTTGCCATTCAGCTTGAGGGCATTGTTTTGACACCAGGTATCTGTCTCTGTAAAACACATCTGGAGGATATCTGTGTCAGCTGTACAGTTGATTATGGACCACAGTTACCATTCATCTGCAAACCTGTTCAGTCATACACCTGCCATACTTCCCTGTACCTCTGAGCAGTATCTACTGAACATGTGGGGTCCCAGGACCAAGACCTGTGTGATGCCATTTGTGACTGGCTTGGAGTTGGACATGGCACCTGCAACTATGAACATGTGTGTTTGATCTGTGAGCCACTTGGCCACCCATCCTGTGACATAGCTGTTAATGGTCAAGCTGATACACTTGTCCATGATGACAGAGTGGGTGATAGTGCAGTAAGCCCTTAGTGAGGTCCAGGTGGGCTGTGTGGACTACTTTCACCTCCATCTATGTTCATGGTAACTGTTTTAAAGAGCTCATCTAGGTTGGGGAGCCAGGCTGTGCATTTGTCAAGGCAAAGTTGTGTAGAATCCAGTGTCTGGAGATCTACAATGTCTGAGTGTCTGGGTTCCATGACAATTGGCTCAATAGCTCTGTATACCTGGCCGAGTAGAGATATTGGCCAATGGTTTCCAGGTTTTGTTTTGGCACACCCTTTGTGGTGCTGGATGACTGTTAGTGTATGCCATTCTTTGAGTACGTAGCCTGTGGAACAGTTGAGTCTGGACAGTAAATGTAGGTGAGTGTGTAGCTACTTATGGGCCTAGTGTAAGACACAGCCTGGGACAACATACAGTCACATTGATGCTATGTTCTTAGCTTTGGTGAAGGCTGTCTTTACCTGCATGTCCATGACGTCTGGGTCTCTGCATCCTTCTGTGATGGACACAGGCCCTTTTGGAGGTGATGGGGGAGAGTTTACTCTGAACTTGTCCCCCTGGATGTGGGCAATGAATGTTGGTTTGATGCATTTCATTCCTTTTTTCAGTAGCTGACAGCATATTTGGTAGTTGACACCTACATGTTTGGTATAGTGACTGAAGGCTTTGTGGTTGTTATTTGTCTTTCAAAAATGGCCTAGGATTATTTTATGAGCGGTCATTGCTTCTTCCTGATAATGATCAATGATGCCTTTCCTTTCTTGAAGTTGGATCTATCATGTGTTTGTTTCCTCCTTCTCTTGTCTAGCTTATTTATGGACAACATACACCTGCTTCTTGTACTATTTTTGGGGGAGTGCATCTTGGTTTTATTTGTGATGTCTCATTCCATGCATCCCTGTAGATGCTCATAGGATGCACTTGTGAATGTTTCTGCAGATTGCATACCATTAACCTATAGCAAGAGGTGTTTGGAACTTCCCACTGTGCTCTGGGGAAGTGTGCAGTTTGCTTTTGCAAATGTCTTCACAGTGGTTTCATTGACTTGGTGTGGGTGCAGGATGTGGATGTCCAGTGTGATGACTTCCTGATCTGATATTCACAGAAAGGGGTTTATCTATGTTGTGGAACACTGGTACCCCATGTTGGTGATGATCATGTCCAGTATGTTGTCACCTGTAGTGGCCATGCTGACCAGCTGTTCAAGGGTGTTAGAGTTTCTTAACTGTAGGACACATTGGGCATAGGATGTTGTATACGAGTAATTCACACACTCAATGTTTGGGTAGTTGTATTCTCCTCATATAATGGTGTTTGATAGGACCTTTATATTTGCCATTGTTCTCCGGAATACTGAGTGGGGTTCCTGAGACAAGATACATGATCTGTAGCAGGCTACAATCTGATGGGCAGCTTTGCCCAATCTTAGTTGCACTTGCATGGTCTCCATGACCTCATGCTGTGCCATTAACCTGAAGGTGTGGATATCCATAAGGTAAATGGCTACACACCTTCCTTTTGTAATTAACTCATGGTTTTGGGTCCAAAGGTCAGAGTAATTGTGAGTGTTTTACGTGGATCATATCCAGCAGATCTATGTTTGACATAGCTTTGTATGTTAGGCAGTGAACACCTCTGAGTTGGCGATATGTGAGGGAGTACGGATGGAGCATTTTGCAATGGTCTGTGTATGGCATGTATTTCAGGACACTAATGCTCTTTATGAGGTATTGCTGCTGGCTTTCCAGTTGTTGTAGTTGTCTTGTGACATACATAGCAACAGTGGCATTGTACTCCTTTATAGTTCTAGTGAGTGGTGAGTAGAAGGGAACACTGTCCTCTTTTATTCCGCATGAGACACATTTTGTGATGAGGTGTGCCACATAAGAGTGTTTCCTGACTACTGTGGGAATGCACTTATTACAGTTGTATCCACTGTCCACCTGTGACCCAGTGTCTCTTGTCACCCTTACAGTGTGAGGTATACTACCACCTATGTTGTAGTTCTTGGCTACAGGGATTTTAACAAAGATGATGATAATGGACCTTTTGGCATTGAGCTACAGCCCATGGCTTGGACAACAGCCATCTGTCTCAGTGAGGCCCTTTTGTAGGATGTCTACATCTTTAGTGTTTACAATGATGGCTCCTAGTCTACAGTCCTCTGGAAACTTCAGTAGCCACAGACCTTCCATGTTAATGTTTACTTCAGGGAAGTGGATACTACACAGCCTGGGAAGTTATCTTGTCCCATGCCTGCAGTGATACTGGATTCAGAGAGTGTTTTTTACCTGTGCAGATGTGATGACAGCAAATTTGCAGTCTTCCATTATAGACATGTGCCCGTTCATGGGTGAGAGGGGGGTAAAGTTAACAATAATCCTATCTGCCAGGATGTTGCCAATATCAGTTGGCTCTGTACATTTAGTGCCATTCAGCTGTAACTCACAACAGATCTGAGTGTAACCATGACTTGGACCTGTCGGTTGGGCAGACATCTCTTGTGTAGACAGTATACAACAGAGTACAGCTTAGGTTACATTCATCCTTGTTGCATGGGGCAATTATTTGAGGCCAGTAATCCTTTTGTTAAGTTACTTCATTGGTCTTTCTAGCTGCTGAACGTGCCTAGTCAGATTCATCGCAAGTGTGTTGTGGTACTCTCTGACAAGTCTGAAGACTGCTGAGTAGTGGCAACCTCCTTTGACCTACATGCACAGAGCTTGGCAGTTTGTGTGAACACATAGCAGGATTTTCTGACCAGTTTGTGAATGTGGTTCTGGAAGTAGTGATGACTATACACGTTTGTCCTTAGATTCCTTATTATCACATCCATATTTAGCCTAAGTGTGTGAGCATGCCCAGTATGACCTTTCAGTGTGATGCTGCATGAAAACCACTACATTTGTTGCAGTGTGTGAGCACACACAGTATGCACATTTCTACTATATGTGTATGGTAAATCAAGGTGTATTTTTACAGCAGGGTTCACCTTTGTGTCATAGATCTGCAGCGATCATGCTGTGCTACAGGCCTTCCATGACTCACTTTGCATAGACTTATGAACATTTCTACGTACAGGGGGGACAGCTATTCTTTGTATATTTCTACCCGTGGGCACACCGGATTGTTACTGTGAGTGTACATAGGATGTCGGTTTCACCTGACATTTCTACACATTTGCTGTGCCTACACTGGTATGTACAGGACACCATTACAGTCTGTACTGTTCCGTATCATACTGGCTTGAGGCATACTACTGTACTACTGAACTTAACGTCCATTGTCACATATATTAGCTTACAACTTCATAGCCTACACAATCCACATCACAACGCCTGGCCTGATGTTCTCTGTCTGCATAGGTGTATGGGTGAGGTTACCTATTTGCCTCATTAGGGGCATGATACAGCATTACTTTGTGTTTGCATTAGTGTACAATTGTTCTGCTGTGTCTGCACCACTGTAATGCTATCATGGCTTAGTGGTTCTGTACTGTGACTATAGTGCACAGTATCCTGGATTCAAGCCCTATCACTGCTTTTTATTTTCATGCTGGCCAGACCAGACTGGTTAAGGAACAGTAAAGCAGTTATGAGCATATTTGAGTGACTTTGCTCAACTTTGCCCGACCTTGGCCAACATTGCACGAACAATTTTGTTTACATATACTAGATAATGGTAGAAGCTGCTTAGCACTGCTTTATATTGCTTCAAACATGGCAATCATGCCTCAGGTGGTGCTGCAGGGCTGCCCATGTCAGATGCACATACTACACTCCCTATACATGTTTGGAAACAGGTAGTGTCAAGTTAGGCATCCATTTTATTTTATGTGCGAGTCAAAGAGAGGTATCATTTCCAGGGTTCTTACTGAGCCACTGTATGTGCTATGCGTTGCCTCTTTGCCAAGGCCAAGGCATACTGGGCACACCTCCTTCTGCCTATTGGGGCAGGCTCAGGTTGTTCCTCCTCCGAGTCACGCTCTGCCTGTGCAGACCATGGCAATAGTTGGGGGCTGTTTGGTCTGGCCCCATGCTGTTCCTGCTGCAGCTGTTTTCACAGGATCATATTGTGTAGCATTGTACAAATCATGACAATTTGGGTACATGTAGTTGGTGAGTACTGCAAGGCTCCACCAGATGTGTTCAGGCACCAGAACCATGACTTGAGCATCCCAAACACACGCTCGATTACATTTTTTTTTGTGTGTGCGCCTCATTATGGTGTTCTTGTTCAGGTGTGTGTGCATTTCTGATGGGTGTCATCAGCCATGGCATGTCAAGTGCATATCCAGCATCCCCCACTAGGTGACCATCAGGGATGTCTCCATTGGCAAATGTCTGGTACAGCTGCATCAGATGCCGGATATGGGAATCGTGGTTGCTTCCAGGGCAGCCAGCACAGACATTCAGTATTATGCCCAGGGCATCACACATGACCTGGCAGTTGATGGAGTGGAGGCCCTTGCGGTTGATGTAGGCCCTACCCTGCTCACCGGCTGGTGCTTTGATGTGTATGTGCGTGCAGTCAATTGCATCCACTACCTCAGGGTATTCCGCTATTTGCTGGAAGAGACGCATATTGCTGGCCAATGCCTCACAGGAATTGGGGAAATATACATGATCACTGACATGTGCTGACATGGCATTCAGGAACTGGTGCAGTACCCTGGATGCTGATGCCTGTGTAATCCCCATCATATCACCAGCTGGTCTCTGGAAGGTACCTGTTGCTAGTATTCTTAGGCCAACACATACCTTGGTTTCCACTGGGATGGGTTCCACTCTGTTGGTTCTGTGTGTGAGGCATGGCCTGCCCAGCCCAACAATTTGCTGCAAGAGTTCTCTGTCCACTCTATAGCGCTCCACTATTTCCAGCTTATGTAGCCCCTAGTAGTTTACCCTGGGTCTGTACACTCTTCTCTGTCTCCTCACTGTGGGTTGCTCAGCAGCATTCACAATGGCACCACCCTCAGCATCTTGCACATGTTGCTTTATAATAGCAATGGCAGCCCCTAACATTTTTATGTCTCAGTTTAAGCTTTTTAAGTTTTCACTTCTCTTTGTTGACTGCAGTGTTGCAGTGTTTCTGAGAAAAACATGGGGGAATGTTGTTTGCAGAGTTTTAAGTGCTGGGCTGGGCTACTGTGCTGCCTGTGTAATTGGCTGATTCTGATTGATTTCACCTGGCAGCTCTGCTAGTTCTCTTTAGTTAACTTCCTACTACTTCTTTTCCTTCCTTTTCCCTTTCTATTTCCACAGGAGGCAGCGCCTCGCAAGCAAGTGCATACACTCGCACACGAGTGCACACACATGCACACAGGCTTACACAGGCTTATGCAGGCTTAGGCGGGTGCACATTCATGTATACAAGCTTAGCCACCCTCACACAGGCTTACACGGTTGCACACATGTGCACACAGGCTTAGGTGGGTCTACACGCACCCATACAGTGTAAGCAGCTTTGCAAGAAACTTTGGTGATAGCCACAACGTACACTACTCTTACTCGGACAGGTTAGTGTTTTCTGGATCACAAATTTACCTCATTTGCATAGCTTTTAGCAGCAAATGAGATAGTTTGCATAAATTAACCCTGTCCGTACAATAGTCGTTTTAGGAGCTCTCTTGCATGCCCCTGCCAGCTGTTCCTGGATCGCTCGGCAGACATGTTGGCTGCATGGAGTCTTACACTACTCTTAGACTCCGTGCAAGCCTTCATGAATCCAGCCCAATATGTAAAAAGTGTACCTATTTTTGAGCCTTTGTCCCCCCATTATTTGTGGTTTTGTCAAGATTTCTTGCTCTGAGAATTTGAGAGGTATGCTGGCCATACAGTTTTATCACTGGTACACAATTTATGACCTCATAATGTAGTGGCATCAATTCAAATAGAAAATTGCCCATATCATTTCCTGTAGTAATGCACTATATACACAGGGCATGTACTAAATGTTATGAGCATTATAACTTGTTTTAACATACATCCATAATTTTGCAGCCCATGTGGTGCAGAAGGATAAAGCCTTGACTACTACTCAGGTAACCAACGGTTTGATTAGCTTCTTGTGTGACTAATGGAGTGGCAGAGAGGGGTGGCTGCAGCCATCTGGAGTGGATGGATGTTCATTTCCATGGGCATTTATGAGGAAGATTCCTGTTAGAGCCAGGGGACAGCAAAAAGTAGGCTTGCCTAAAAGAAAGCGATAGAGTGGAGACATAGCTGAGCTGCTGCAGATGTTGGACAGTATGCCACTCATCTCCACTGCATGCCTGCCCCTCAAGCATACCATTGCAACCACATGGTGGGGAACAGTTGGGCCAAAAGTAAGGGATCCCCCTCGGATGACTCCAGTATACCGGATTAAGTCTGGGGGTGGTGAGGAAGATAGCTGGTAGACCAAGCATGGCCAGGTGCCAGGGACCCTGGCTGAGAAAATGAAGGACAAGAGGAAGTAAAAAATAGTGCAAAAAAAAATACTTCCATAATTTTACAGGCATGCATTCACATGTCTGTCTACTATAACAGTATAGGACATAACAAATTTTTAATCAGTACTTGCTTATGTGCCCATAACAGCTAACAGAATGTCATGCACTATACAAGAGGCTTCAGAATAGTAATTCTAGTATCATATGAGGCAGTGGGACATATAGACAAATTGTCATTCTGTAAACTCCCCATCTTTGTTCATATTTAATAGCAATTGCATCTGTTTTGCTTTTCCATTACACTTTAATGTTCCCAGATGAGTAATATATATTCTCCAAGGCATTTTATTCCTTAAATTAGTCATCGGTAACTCTAATGTAAGACACATAGATGTCCTTCACACCAGGCTGGATAAGGAAAAGGCCACGGTCAGCTGTCTGTCAGGTGCCAGGATCTGCCATGTCACACACTCACTCAAATCTCTCAGCAACATACAGTAAACTCTCAGTTAACCAGAACTCAATCAAACTGCACTCTCAAGCAACTGGAAAAAAAATATCACAGAAATGCAGTACAATTTTCATGTGTTGCACTTTCTGCCCCCCCCCCCCACCGCAGAAACATAACTTAGATTTTTAGAGTTTTAAAAAGGAAGATAGGAATAAATTCCCTCTCTTCCAACCAGAGAACAAGTCAAATCAAACAAATAGTATAGGGTACAGTATTAGTCAGGCCTATTTTTAACAGTAAAGCTCAAGCAATGAGAAACTACAGTTATTTGGCATCTACCAACCCCCATGGGTGCTGGTTAACTGAGGGTTTACTGTATACTGTTATGACTCTGTCATAGTCAATTATGTGAATGACTTGAGATGTACCTCACTGACTATATGAAGAGAAACATGACTGAGCTTTCTAATTATGTGTCTCATGCAGGTATGTCCCTAGCCTTAAGCAGCATGTTGCACTCACCTAGGATGATGCCACAATACAAACAAAAATGATTGAATTCAACAATTGGCTAAGTTTCTGGTGTTATTCTAAGGGAATCCTGTATCATTCAACCTGATGATATGGTCGACAGACCTTGATGCTTTGCCAGAGTTGGTCTTCATCTGTTGCCCCTGGGATTTTGGTTACTGGCTAAGGCTCTTGCCTCCCCCATAGTGCCTTTTCAGGCAATGTCACAAGAACAAAATTCCCATCTTTAAAATACCCTCTAAAAACAACCTCAAATTTATGCTGCTAAATGCTAGAAGTCTAAACCTGAAACTGCACTCACTGGAAGCAGCCCTTACCCTGGAATATGCTGACATTTGTGCAGTCACAGAGACCTGGTTTAAGACTGTGGAGATTACCCCAGCCATACCACTTTACATTTCCTTTCACACATTCAGACCCCAAACTGAAGGCTTGAGAGCTAAAGGAGGTGTATTATTATTCATTAAAAGTAAATACACCTCTATATTGGTTGTATAGTATGATTCCCTGGAATTACTGCAGGCGCAGCTGACTGTTGGCAAGACCCTTATTCAAATCATTGCCAGCTGAAGGACCCCTTCTATGAATCAGGACATCCACTCATCCTACTTGGATCTACTTGAGTCAATTAAAATACTACAGAACACCCTGGTTTTCAATAACTTTTATTACCCTTCTGTTGACTGGGTAAATTACATGTGTTCTAATTCACTTGTCCAAAGGCTCCTGGATTTCATCATCTCTAATGCTCTGGATCATCTGGTTGATACCCCCACAAGGGGCTCAGATATCCTCGGTCTGGTGCTCACCAACATGGGGGACCATTGCACCACCCCCTGTGTACTGCCCTCCCGGGTAAGATCTGACCACAAATCAATCTAATTAGAAGTAACTATAACACAAGATGCCCCCCCCACCTCAGCAGCAACCATAATCAAAAACTTTTCCAAGGCCAATTACAACCTCTTACGAGAAAGCATAAATAGCTTCATAGCCCCTCCCCTCACAGATAGAATTGACACCTATGCTGGTTTATACACCAATTATGTATATAAACATCTGTAAATTGTATTGACTCTGCCGTACCTGACAGGACTAAATTAAGATCTTCAAGGAAGAACAAACCTGCCTGGTGGACATCTGCCATTAATAGGCTATACAATAAGGAATTCCTAAGAGTAGGAAGGAAAGGTCTCAAAACTGGAAACACTCCCTCCTCAAGTTAAACAAGCAAATAAGACTCCTTGTAAAGTCCTCCAAAGCTAACTACAAATCCAAATTAGCTTCCCAAACTAAGGACAACCATCAGGCATACTTTACTCACATCTGTAACCTCAAAGAAATGTCCCAGATTTGTGCTGAACTTGTAGTCAGTGGTATTAGATATGCAGAACCTGTGGATATAGCAAACCTGCTGGCCGACAGATTCAGTAAAAATTTTACTTCCCTGTCATCATCACACATATCCCTAAGCATTCCTACCACCTGTCCACCACATAGCATCTCTAAGGAGCAGGTCTTAAATGCCCTCTCCAAGGCCAAAAACACAACCTCTGCGGGACCAGATAACAACCCCATCTGTGTTCTACATGGGTTAAAAGAGGAATTAGCAACACCATTGGGTGATTTTTTCACTCACAGCCTAAGCACTGGCTTCATCTCAGAGAACTGGAAAACAGCTACCGTCATCCTCTTGCATAAAGGAGGTGCATCCACCAACCCCAGAAACTATATACCCATTAGCTTAACCAGCCTTATCTGCAAGGTCATGCAGCAAATCATCATGGACCTTATCAATAAAGATATACGAACTCTCCAAATACTTGATCCCGCCCAGTTTGGCTTTCTTAAGGGGAGATCATATCTGTTAAACTTGCTGGACTTCTTTGAGAGAGTCATCAAATCCCTAGACGAGGGTAAATCTGTGCATATGTCCTACCTGGACTTGGCCAAGGCCTTTGACACAATCCCCCACTCAGGCATCATTGATAAACTCACCCATTTGGGTATCAACCCATATATTGGCAGATGGGTTGCGAACTGGCTCATTGATAGAACTCACAGTTAAAATAGGGGAATCCACCTCCTGTAGCACATCTATAACCAGCGGTCTCCCACAGGTTCAGTTCTGGGACCCCTACTGTTTGGAATCTACTTCTCCGAAGTCTAGGCAAAAATGAATGGTCTGTGGCTAACAAAGTTTGCTGATGATTGCAAACTGGTAATAGTCATTGAGTCTACAAATGATCTCAACATCCTGTAAGAGGGATTGCACAGACTAATGACTGGTGCCAAAGTCATGATCTTAAACTAAATGCAAAAAATGCATTATCATCCCCTTCAGCAAGGGCAATGTTCCTGCAAACTTCCACATTGACAGCAATACCCTAAGCATGCATTCAGTGGTGAGAGATCTGGGCACACAGGTTGACAGCAACCCTACCTTCAATTGCCATGTCTTCACAGTAATAAGGACATTTTATATTGCTCATCTTGTATGTAAGGGCATTGCCTCCAGAAAAAAGAGGTTATAACCCCCTGTACTCTTCCCTCATCAGCCCAATAATATAATGCAATGATCCCTTTGGTATGTACCTTTCCAAGCACCTGCAGCAATTGGAGAGCCCACAAAGGTTCCTCACTAAGAAAGTTCAGGGCCTCCATCATCTGTTATATGTGTACAGACTGAAATCACTGTCCCTTTACTCTGTGTCATATAGTCTGCCCAAAGGTGACCTGTGCCAGGCATATAAGGTAAATTCTGACCCTGCTTTAATGGAAATGCTGCACATTCACAAGTCAAATGGTGCACGGGTCTCTCGCTCTAAAGTCCTTAGCCTGGTATGCAACATCAACAAAACCTGCTGGGAGGAATAGAATTGTCTCCCAGAGGTTGCCTCACCTTTAGAACAGGCCTCCATTTCATGTTAAACAGAGCCCCTCATTTACCCCATTTAAGCACAATTTGGACGATTGGATGGGTAACTGGAAATTCTCCCCGGGGGTTCAACCTATGTCTCTCTGGGACAGGGCAATAGGTGCTGATTTTAGAGTCTGCTTTAAACAGGCACACTTGGGAAAAAGAGATTAGCTTGGCTAGGCTTGTAAGGGCCCCTGGGGTCATAAGTGAAATAACTTCCCATGATCCTGTGATTCTGTGATCCTATGATCTTGTGATCTTATTATTGAGATTAATCATTTCTCATCTTTGATGCTAAGCACTGGATGCAACATGTTTCTTCTTGGAATGAAAAAAAAAAAATATTCAATTTCTTTCTTTATTGATGATTTGTTTTGCTTAGGGCATCCCTGTATTACTATGTCTTTCAGAAGTTACATTTCAACATCACAGCCAGTACACCTGTTAACACTTTTTATGTCATCGGTATGTATCTGCAATATTACCCAAATAATCTGTAGCTCTATTTCTAAAAAATCATTACGATTCTACAGTAAGAATACCATCAGTTCAATGGATTTATTAGGATTACTCAAATCTCACTCAACAAAGACATGAAAAAATCATAATTAAAGCATCATTTAACACCACTTTTAATCTCACACCTAAATCATTGTGTTGAATGTATCACCATACACTGCATAACATTGTCTGCAGTGGGACAAGCCTGTGAGAAGAAAACCTTCCAATACATCCCACATATCCCTGATCTCAAGATATACTGGCTTTGAGATTTTACAAACTATATCTTCTACAAGGACTTACTAATTATCACTTACTAGCATTTGCGCTGTTTTTTTTTTTTTTTACCTGAACATTACTACAGCTATATTAATGGGATTTCTCACATACATAACTTACTGCCAACATTTCCTTTACTATCTCAAGTAAATCTGTAAATGGTCTTGGCCTGTATAGCAGATGCATTCTTCTGTGGGAGCATGCCTCTTAGAACGCCATACTGTCATCCTTCTGGGACAGAGACTGATTATTCATATCACAGTTCCGTAATTCATAAGACCAGTTTTTAATTTTTATCAATTTGTAATTTTTTTATCTTTAATCATTTCATTTGTATCTTTCTCATCCATCCAATTGTGAGGCTTGCATTTCTTTACAACAAAGGTCTCACTACTTAAACATTAATTTGCCCATAATTGCTTCTTCGTAACACATAGGCTCTCCATTCTTAAATCCATGTTTTAGTTCTCAGAGATGCAGGTACTTTTCTAGGAACAAGCAGCATACCTCTCAACTGTACAGATTTTCGCAGAATGTCCAGATTTTTGGCCTGTTCCTCTTTTTTTCCTGGGAAATCACTGGAATGATCTCAGTATTGAAGTCACTAAATAATGACATACATTTGAGTTTCAGACTTCAAATCCTTCAGGAAATGTATATTAAAGCAAATCCTGTTACTCTAGCAACTTTCTAATTTTATAAGAGCAATATTTAAAATATGTCCCCTATTTATATCCCCATTTTGTCAAGCTTTGTCTAGATTTTTTGCATTAACAGGTTGAGAGGTATGACAAGCAGTATAGTCAACGCATCAGGTTGTGTGTGTGTGTGTGTATGCGTGTGTGTGTGTGTGTGTGTGTGTGTGTGTGTGTGTGTGTGTGTGTGTGTGTGTGTGTGTGTGTGTGTGTGTGTTAGTCTCTGGTAAAGCTTCCCAAGGCTGTGAATATTAGTCATGCAGTATAGCATTGCTTTGGTTTTGCAGAGTATTGGTAACGTCTGTGTGAATTGGTGATTGATTCTGTTTCCATGCCATCTTTGATTTATACTTTGTTTGCTTTACCATTTCCAACTTCTCACAATACACACACACAGCCGAAACAAAGAATGATTAAGTTTCTAAGTGATACTAGAGTTATAAAACTGCCCCTACCCCCATGCCTGAAAGTTTTTGCTTGACTGACACCCCCTGGTTGTCAGAATAGATTAACAACTGTAAGACAGAAGAGAAAAATTTTCATTGGCAATATTCTGTAGGCCCTAAGCCCCTAAAATGCATTTGCTCATTAGCTTAAACATTGAATTTGAATCCTTTAAAGAGTATGATAGAATTTTGGAGAAGTTGAATCTAAAGAAACTGTGTTACCATTGATTCTTTTATAAAGTATGCATGAAAATAAAAGTTGCAAATAAAATCTTGCAATGAGAACATTGTATCCTTTATAGGTTCATAGGTGTGTACTAGGCTAATGGCCCTGGAGCCTTTACAAGCCTAGCCTATAGGATTACCCTGGCATCGTGCCACCCAACCTTAGTCCCCAGTGCCTCTGTTGAGTAAAGCCACTGGAGTGATCCATGGGGTTAATTTTCTATTTCCCATCCACTCATCAAGATTTCTCTTGAAGAGGGCCAATGAGGTGCTCTGCTTGACATGTATGGGAAGTCTATTCCATAGCATGGGCAGTCTCTGGGTTATGAACCTGTCCCTCCAGCATGTTTTGTTGATTACAGTAATGAGGTTGAGGTCTCTGGAGCATGTGGTGTGGAGGGATTGGGATTTCATTAGATATAGCATTTCTAACAGAGCTGGGTCAGACATGGCTTTGTAAGCCAAGCAGAGATCACCTCTAAGTAAGCGATATGAGACAGAGAATAGTTGGAGTTTTTTAAGTCTGTCCATATAGGACAAATATTTAAGGCCTAGGATCATCTTTGTGAGGTATGTTTGCAGACTCTCCAGTTGTTTCAGGTGTTTAGTGAGGGACATGCCAAATGGGACATTGTACTCAATGACTGCCTTATGAGGGAAGAGAAGAGGGAAACAATGACCTCTTTCTTCCTGGATGCAAAACCCTTAGTAATGAAATGTGCCACATAGAAGGACTATCTGACCACAGTGGCAATGTGGTGGTCAAAAGAGAGGTTGCTGTCAATCTGTGTTCCCAGAACTCTTATAAATCCATCTGTGTTCAGTGGACTACCAATGATGTGGCAATCCTCGCGAACTGAGTTTTTACTAAAGGGGATGATGGCACATTTTTTGGCATTAAGCTTAATGCCATGGTTCTGACACCAGTCGTTGGTCTCAGTGAGGCCTTTCTGTAGGATATCAACATCACTTGGGGAGATAATAATAGCTTCCAACTTGCAATCATCTGCAAACTTGTCAGCCAGAGACATTTATGTTGGCCTGGACATCAGAGAAGTAGGTTCCAAACAGGAGAGGACCCAGGACTAAACCCTGTGGGAACTCCACTCGTGGCTGTTTGACAGTCTGACTTGGAGTCAGGTACTTTCACACTGTGGGTTCTACCTGTGAGCCAGTTTGCAACCCACCTAGTGATATATGGGTTAATGCCTAGCTTAGTGAGTTTTTCTATGATTCTTTTGAGGAATAGTATCAAAGGCCTTGGCCAGATCAAGGTAGGCTGTATGAATCACCTTGCCTTCATCCACAGCTCTAGTGACTGACACAAATAAGTTGACCAAGTTGAGCAGGTATGATCTACCCTTCACAAAACAAAACTGTGTGGGACCTAGAGTTTGAAGACTCCCTGTATGCTTGTTTTATAGGTCCATGATAATGCATTCTATAGCTTTGCATTTCAGACTCATCAGGCTAATGGGACAATAGTTCCCAGGGTCTGTAGTCACTCCTCCTTTGTGGAGAGGGATGCCTGTAGCAGTGAGCCATTTGGTAGGGACAAAGCCTGAGGTGAGGCTGTGATTGAACAGGGCACACATGTGAGGTGCCATTTCACTCTGTAGTTCATGTAGAACACAGCCAGGGATATTGTCAGGTCTCATAGAAGCTGTATTTCTGGCCTTGGATAGTGCTGTTTTAACCTGTGCAGCAGTAATTCTGGGTGCCTGGCAATCTACTGGTATTGTGAATGGTCCTTGGGGGGGGGGGGGTAAAGTTGGTACTGAATTTGTCGGCAAGTATATTGGCAATATCTGTTGGCTCAGTATATGAGCTACCATTGTGCAGTAGCTCAGAGAAAGAATGGGTATTGCCATGGAGATGCTTTACATAACTATAGAAGGCCTTGTTGGTGTCTTTACTATCTGCTGCAATTCTTCTTTCATAGCTAGATTTAGAGGACTTGATGAGGGAACTCAACTTTTTGTTGAGGCTGATAAGGGAGATTTTCCAGTTTTGGGACTTCACCTTATTTCACATCAGTTTCCTCCTTCTGTTGTATAGTTTATTTATAGCAGGGAACCACCAGACTGGCTTCTTTTTTTGGAGGAAAGCGTCTTGGTTTTATTGGGTATGGTGAGAGCCATGCATTTGTGTAAGTGTTCCTACAGTGCATTGGTAGATGATTCAGTGGTCATGCAGCTATTCTCCATTTGCATGGGTGCTGTGAAGTTAACCACCTCTGTTTTTAGGATCCCAAAGTTAGCTTAGGAGAAGTTTTTCATGGTGATTACCTTTGGGGGTGGGTGGGGGGTGAGAGGCATGTGGATTTCCAAGGTGATTAGTTTGTGGTTGGATCTAACCATGGAGGAGTTGACTACTGGTGTAGAGCAATGGTCACCCATGTTAGTAATGACCAGTTCAAGGATGTTTCTACCTCTAGTGGGGGTAAGAAAGAACTGGTCCAGGGCACTGGAATTAATGAACTCCAGGAAACTTTGGGCAAGTGTATTGGTACATGAGTAGTTTTCCAGTTAATGGAGGGGTAGTTGAAGTTACCCAGTATAAGAGTGCTAGGTTGGACCCTAATATTCTCCAGGGTGCTTAGGAATGTAAAGTGTGAGTCTTGGGACATGGTCGGAGCCTATAGCAGGCTACGACCTGAGTCTCTGTCTTACCCAATGTTAGCTGCACTTGAAGTATCTCAGATGCATTATGTTTTGGGCTACCAGTCTGGAGGTGTGCACATCCTTTATGAATATGGAAGCACCACCACCTTTGGAGCTTCGGTCCAAGTTCTGGGGCCAAAAGGTGTGGAATGAGTTATAGCCTGGTACTGCATGGGTGCTTTCCTCCTTGAATCAGGTCTCTGTTGTGGCACAAATGTTGATGTTCTTTATTTTAAGGAGTGCTTTGAGCGAGTGCATTTTGAGATTTAGACTTCTAGCGTTTAGCAGCATGACCCTCAGATTGCATTTGTTTGTAACTGTTACGGTGGTAATTTGGTCTTTGGAACACCACCTAAAAAGGCACTATAGGGGTGGCAAGAGCCTTGGCCAGTATCAAGAAGCCCACATCTCTGGCAAAGCATCAATGCCTGTCAATCATGTCATCCCAGGCAGACAGATACTGGATCCCCTTAGAATGACACCAGAAACTTAGCCAATTGTTGAAATCAATCATTTTCTACTTGTACTGTGGTATCATTCTGGGTGATGGTAGGATGCTGCTCAGGGCTAAGGTCATACCTGCCTGGGCTACATAATCTGAGAGCTCCTCCATGTTTCTTTTCATGTAGTCCAGAGAGGTATGTCTCAGGTCATTCACACCCACATGTACAATGACAGAGTCATATCTGTACCTGTTGTTGAGGGACTTGAGTGTGTGCATTATGTAACAGATCCTGGCACCTGACAGGCAGCTGACTGTTACTTTCTCCTTGTTCAACCTAGTGTGCCTCACTATTGAGTCACCTATGACTAGTGTGTTGGGCATGCTATTTTGCCTTAGAGGCTTTGGTTGAGTGTCACACAGTGTAGGAGAGTTATGTGTCTCGTGATTAGTGTTGTGTTGTGGTGGTCGAGTACATTTCTGCCTTGGAGGTCTCTGCTGTTTGATTAGATTATTATTGATAGCCTCTGCGAAGGTGGGTGTGTGGTTTGTGTTTTTATGTGAAGGCACTGCTGGCATGTGTTCTGGAAGGCTATGTGTTCCATGTGGTGTGGTGCAAATGTTAACCTTCTCCTCTTGACTAGCTATTCCGGTCTTGGCTGAAGAGTGCTTAGCTTCCAGTTTGGATATATAGGTGCATCTCTCAAAAGTCTGAGTGTTGGGAGGTAAGAGAAGTGGGTTGTCAGTATACATTAGGCAGTTGATACATTGCTTCAGGATGCCCAAGTTCACCAGGTTAATAGGAGAAAGCACAGGTAACTGACCTTTAGTCAAGCCTGGAGGGGTGGGCATTAATAATAAGTACTGGAGCTGTTTCCTTGTAGAGCATTTAGTGCTGGTAGCACTTTTTTGTGCTACAATTGCTACAAGAATTCTGGTAAAGTGCTAGACTAATAAGCTAGTAAAAGTGCAGGAGATGAGTAAACTAGCAGATCTAAGAGAAAACTTGAAGAGCAGACGTTGGCACTGCTCTGAAGCTTACAAACAGTCCTGGATATAGCAAATCTGTATCTGGACTAAACTAGTTACAGGAAATGCAGGAAGCAAGTGCAGACATGGGCTTTTAAACCAGAAAGTTGAAAGAGATGGAAAAAGTGCCCAAATGGCCAATAAACTACAATTTCCTGGCCAGAAACATTTCATCTTGTGGTAGAAAGGCTACTTAATGCCTACCACTAGCACTGATAAGCTAGAAAGCTTTCCTCCAACACAAAAAAAAATTATCTGCTTTTACTGTATTTGTGTTTTTTCCTACTTTATTTTGCTTTTGCTTCATCTTAAAAGTACTCAGTTGTATTTATTACTGCTTGGTGTAACTCATTCTAAGCCTTTTAGTTTAAGCACCTGGGCTTCAGACCAGTTTTACATTAAGAAGGTTTGTGGTCTGCACTGTAGTGGCAGAACAGGTAGCTTACATCCTTCTAAGTTGGGAACTGCTGATTGAGGGCTCAGTGTCTGTTATTCTAAAAGTGTATTAATTCTGGTTTAAGCACTTGGGCTTGAGGCCAGCTATTTTACATTAAGAGTGTTCATGTTCTGCACTCTTGTGGGAGGAGAGGCTGGACTCTGTCCTTCTGAGCTGGGAATTTCTGGTTAAAGGCTTATAGTGCATGCATATTTGAACTGCTTCTTACTGAAATTGGTACACCTTGTTTGCTGTAGCATAGACTAGATCCAGGCCTGCTGAATCTAGCTTTGTTTGTATAACTTGAGCACTAATCCAAGCATTCTTTAAAGTATTCTGTTGTATTTATTACTGCTGGTAGTAACTTGATTAAAGTGTAGCTATCATTTCTAAGTCTTTTGGATTAAGCACTTGGGCTTCAGACCAGTTGTTTTACATTAGGAAGGTTTGTGGCCTGTACTGTGGTGGCAGGACAGGTAGCTTACATCCTTCTAAGTTAGGAACTGCTGATTGAGAGCTCAGTGTTTGTTATTCTAAAAGTGTATTAGCTCTGGTTTAAGCACTTGGGCTTCAGGCCAGTTATTTTACGTTAAGAAGGATTGCGGTCTGCCCTCTTGTGGGAGGAGAGGCTGGACTCTGCCCTTCTGTGCAGGGAATTTCTGGTTAAAGGCTTATAGTGCCTGCAAATTCT
>NC_056739.1:234723025-234751216 GCF_019279795.1 Protopterus annectens
GTAGGGAAAACAGCTCGGGATGTGCAGGATGGGTGTAGGGAAGGTCCATAGCTGCCCATTTCTTTAACAGCCACAGCTGCGCATATACTTGTAATTTGGAGGGAATTTTGAAACCTTACACCCCTGAGAGAGGGGTGAGGACAACGAAGTATGTTGTACTGCCAATTGAATTTCAGTGTCTGCGTCCGGCGGACATTTGTGTAAAATGGGCAGCTATGTATGGGGCATAATTTTTTTGCGGGATCAGATTGCCCTTTTTTTTCAGGTGAGAGTGGTATGTGAGGTAGGGGAAGTAGGTATGTTGTGCGAAGTAGGATGGGAAGGTAAACAGACAAGACAAACAAGATGCATACAGGGGCGGAATATGACACATGGGGTGGGTGAACACAATTGACGGGGAAGGATGTTTGGAAATCGCAAGCCCATGAGCCCACAGATGGTAACAGTGGAATTGAGATCTCCACCCATGGGCAGTCACCACTGCACCTTCATAGACCCAAGGGTGGTTGTGCTGTGGGCTGCATAGGAGGGCAGGCTCACCCATGAGTCGTGCCACTCTTGCCTCGAGCTGGCGTAGAGGATCAGCGACTGTACGCTCGATCTCCCTATGCACAACAGCCTGGACCATACAGAGGGAGATGGGTGGCCCTCCTCCAGCCACGCTTGCAGGGGGGGATGAACTCCATCCCCTGCAGCGCTTCCACCCAAAGGTGGCATAGGGCCACCGGAGGAGGAGGAGGTCCTGGGCTGGGCACCGGACATGCTGGTGCCAGGTGCCATCGCCAGCTGAGGTGGGAGAGGAGGGTCCACTGGGACCGGCCTTCCCATATGTTCTATGTTTAGCAGGAATTAATGACAATATGGGTTAGTAACAGACAACAGCATTCCAAATTAGTTGTAACAACATGCAGTAGTATTCCCATTAACCCAACACACAAGAATTCCAACAGTTGAACAGCAAGCATAACACATGCATATTTAGAACAACAGTGGACATTCCAACGGCATGCAGGGTTGATTGGTGGCAACAGGCCACCAAGTTTGAGGTATGTGAACAGGGTACATGCATCAAAGTATATTCAGATATTTATAAACCAATAGGACATATGTCCCAACAATATTTTTTAGATTACATATACCCATTTAGATGTGGAATGGCATTATTTATGACCATAAAGTAGGGTGTAAAAAGATCACTCCATTAACAACTTATATATACTATGAACTTTACTCTACATTCCTACTGACTTCAGGTATATATCCCCTACATGTATTATTACACTAGGCAGTGTCCATTAAATTGTGAAATGGGTTTTGATAGTTGTTTATATACCTGACCTGTATCTGACATACAAACTGTTCAAGATGCAGATGTTATCGCTACGTATTTCTATATTTCATTTATATTCATAAATCTACATATCTGTCTGTCTTCAGGTGACATCATCAGCTACATTTCTACAGAACCCTACACTTCTAGCAGAACACTGACATTTGTGGGGTACACAATCACAAGCTACTCATGTGCCAGATTAACTTGTACATGCTAGCCATGAACCAACAGTTGAGGACTGTATATATGCTTAAGAGCTACTGGCATTCCCTTCATCCACTTTATATGGACCTACACAACTGTGGATTGACAGCACTTAATACAATTGTACTATTTACATACTGCAAGGGTACAACATATCAAAGAAAGTGACACGGACACAGTCCAGGAATTATACCTTTATTAATAACATTACACACTTTTGTAGTGGCTCTCTCATTCATTTCATATTTTGGTGCATGCAGAATACTTTTATTCCAGACTTTTTATACCTTTATTAATGGGTTACAACACTTTTTTATGCTGTCTCACTTATTTTCTATTGCAATACATGCAGAGACTTTATTACAGACTTATTATACCTTTATTAATGGGTTACAACACTCTTTTTCAGGCTCTCTCAGTTATTTTATATGATAATACATGCAGAATAATTACTAACCTGCCTGATGGCGCAGTCTTAGCAGCCTATCTGCACAGGCTTTCTGATTCGCAGCACGGACCCCTGCAGCTGTGAAGTAAATGAAGGGATATTGAGACATACCTATCCATTATATAGACTACAATAGCATTTCTTACGTACTTCATTCCATGGCTACCTACTCAGTAGGGGGGCATCTTGCATGTCACGGGCCTCCTGTATCCATCGGTTCAGTTGGTCCTGCTTCCATCTCTTCAGGTCTGCATGGTGGTGATGGACCTGCTCACCAGTCCGAGGGACGCCTCTGGCACTGGTGAGATCATGAGCTAACTGGTTGCAAGCCTCTGTTTGTACTCTGTCCCTTGGAACTGGCCCTGCAGGAGTCTTGACTCATGATGGTGGACAACGAGCCAAACCATGTATTTTGACTCCTCGATGCCCCACCATTGCGCTTGAAAGCGAGAACCCTCTCCAGCACCAGCCATTCTGACTGCAGATGGGAGCTACAACCAGTTATGGAGTGTATTCCCGCCTATCGAGCTTAAATATGCCTCATTTCCCACACTTATTTGTGATTGGCCATTTTTGAAAAATCTGAGCTAACAGCAAACCTGCTTTGCAATAATTAAAATTCCATTTATAAGTATATATATGTTGACAGTGCATGTTTATGCTATGCTATCATGGCTTGGTGGTTCAATACTTTGTTTACGGTGCACAGTGTCCCGGGTTTGAGCCTTGTCATTGCTTTTTATTTTACTACTGTCCAGACAGCCTAGGAGGTGTGGCTGTGTTTAGGCAAATTTGCTCAGCTTTGCTCTACGTTGCTTCACGTTGCCCGACAGTGCACTGGTTAGCGGGGTGCGCAGCTCCACAGAAACCTATTGTGCTAGGTAAAGCGCTGCTTAGCTATGGGCAACTATATTGTGCTAGGTGAAGCGCTGCTTAGCTATGGGCAACTATATTGCGCTAGGTGAGGTGCTGCTTAGCTATGGGCAACTATATTGCACTAGGTGAGGAACTGCTTAGTTATGGGCAACTATATTGCACTAGGTGAGGCGCTGCTTAGCTATGGGCAACTATATTGCGCTAGGTAAAGCACTGCTTATCTATGGGCAAATATATTGCACTGGGTACAATGCTACTTAGCTATGGGCAATTATATGTCAATATCCTTAATGCTGCTCACCTTCTTATATATATATATATATATATATATATATATATATATATATATATATATATATATACATTTTGTTCACTAATACATAGGCCATTTCGATGCTTTTTACTAAAATTTCATTCATATATGTCAGGAATTGTTTTATATACTAATTTAAGACATAAAATTGAAAGGGGTGTGGTGGGACTAGAACCGGGAATGCCTCCTCTTTGTGCAAAGGCTCTAACATTACGCTACTACTATTTGGTTTAATTTGCATAAACTTTTCTTATTATGCTCTTCGATGTTGAAATTGCTAACTGTAGCTAAGCAATGGGCACACCCGTGCAAACACGCGCAAATACGGGCAGCTATATCGGGAATTTAAAAAAAATAATTTGAAGGTTTACATTTTACATTTACAAAGGGATATGGTATGTGGGGATGTGTAGTGTTTGCTATGTGTAAATTTCAGCGGACTCGCTCATTGCACTTGTCATTTTCACATTTCTATGGTTGCAGGGGCGTGGATATTTGGACTGCTCGGCAGTCTGACACTTCCCCTGCACTTTTACACGCTCCGTGTTAGCCTTCCAGTTCAGTCAGCATGCCCTCATAAATATGATTGGCATGCTGACATCTTCCTGTTACACTGCTGTTTCCGTGTAACACTTATTTAGTCTTACACGGAGGATTACTGAATCCCCCCCATAGTTCTTACAAACTTAAAAAGTTGACAGACTAACAGGTTTTGCATTAGCATAAATGTTCTGAAGGATATGAAGTCTGAAATTTAAATGCTTGCCATTATTTTCTGACTTCAGTCCTCAATGAATTTCCAGTGATTTTCCAGAAAACCACAATTGTATGAGAAACAGGCCAAAAAATATGAGGTAAAAATCAGGACATTCTGTGAAAATCTGGGCAGTTGAGAGGTATGAATTGACTAGCTAGTAATGCTGACTCCACAATTTCTGGACTGAATACTGTGTCTCTAGCCAATTAATCCATTTGTCTCTTAACATATTCTAAGTTCTTACAGTCTGGAATATGAAGCAACATTTTATTCCATAATATCAACTATTTGAATTAAATAAGAGTGTCATAATTGTGTCCTCAGTACTTAAGTTAAACTTCATAGCCTGATGTCTTAATGTTAAACTACAGTTGTAAGTTTTTTATGTCCATGATAGCTTGTAAACTAGGGTCATAAAATACTTTGTATGAAAACAATTAACTTACCACAGATATGTCAATTATGAATAGTGAATAAATTGAGGTATTTGTCTCAATTATTTTAACTGTAAACTTTTTGTGAAGTAAAATCTTCTTGGTGAATTTTCTTTGTTTTCTCTCAAGATAATTCAACTGACCTGTATTGTATATCTAAAAAATGATGCTTTACTCTAAGACTGGACTAATATGTGGCTTATATAGTATCACAAGACACACCTCATTTCTTATGCTAAGATTTTTAAACATGTATCCCATTTGACCTATAGCTTTATTGCTTATCAGTTGACCATGTGTGTCAAGGGAAAAATTAGTGTTTGTGGTTATTCCTTGGTCTTAATATTGGATTACCTTCTTTAGTGGATGTTCTGTTAGTTCCACAGGTAAATTTATTGCAGCCTTCCAAAAAACATTTACAAAAATAAAACTAAATGTATGCCTACGTTGTATGTCCCATCACTGACCAGTTTCATATAAGAATTTAAATGTTCAGTATCAGAATCATTTTGAGCAATGAACCCAGCCTTAAAATAGCCTGCATATTTGTCCAAAGGAGTTTGGGGCTTGGCATAATGGCTAAGGTGTTTACCTCATAAGCAGAAAACACAGGGTTTGATTCTTATCTTTGAGATGAGAAATTTGGCCAGGCTTAAAATGGCCTACACGGGAAGATAGCCTAGTACTAACCAATGAACCTAAGCTTTAGATCAAGGAATGGAGACAAATATAATATGAGATAATGACTGTCCAAGGATGAAGCCTTGTGGATCTTCACAATAGGTAAGAATAAAGTTCAAGCTTCTGAATCATATGGTTGCACACTGGGAACTATATCCCTCTGCATATTAGATCAGCTAACCATGACATAATCCATTTTACCAGGAATGTTTTTATCTTAGCCTTGGTAAGGCTTTGGTAGATTACATAGGGAGGAAGGGAGTCAAATGCTTCGGCTAAGTCTAAGAAATTTACTCCATGTGAGATACCTAGATCCGATATCTATTTTATGTTCCCCAGTGTTTTAGTAATGCATCTGTTAAAGCATCTGTCCAGAATGGAAGTGAGACTAATATGTCTACAGTTGTTAACATTACTTTCTTTACCTTTTTATATATTGGTGTTACAGCAGATGTTTCCTTACAAGATGGGAACAACAGTATCTGTTTGTATCAACTTGTTAAATATTGTGTAACACTGGTAGTAAGTGATTTTTAATTGTTAGTAACTGTATGGGGGGGTTGAACCAGGGCCCATACAAGTTAAAATCCTTATTTTACTAAAAGCTCTTTTTATCATTTCTTCAGAAATAGTTGTTGAACTGTCAGGAACTGCATTGTTAGTTGATAATTTGTCAAACCCAGATCAAGCAGTGAACTATGTTGCAGTATATTTGTTGAGCAGATGTGCTGTCTTCAAAGGATCATTTATCGTACTGCATTCAGATTCATTTTGCACATGGTGTTGGGATGTCACTACAACAGTTACCATCAACTAGGTGCAAAGTCACACAACACGACAAGTTTTGTTTTCAAAACATATTTTCTCTATTCTGATTTCCTCTTATATGATTTATTGATGTTATTAAAGATTATCTTGGTTGCCATTGTTGGGTGTTTCTTGTAAACCTTGTATTGCTTTTGTTTTTCCATATACAGTTTACGAAGAACAAAATTCTACAATGGAAGAAATACATTTTTATGTGAATCATGCATACAAGTAACTGTATTCAATGATATTAAGAAGTAAATTATGCAAAGTATTTTATTCATAAATTACTTTGTGGTTCAAGAAACATGAATGCCAGTCTAAGTGTACTGACCCTATTAGTCCTACAACTGATTCTTTAATTTTTTATGAACTCTTCGTACAGGAGTCAGTGTTTTTAACTGTAATGTCAATGAGCAGTGATCTATGAAAGTCCAACGGGTGTCCCAATCATTAAGTTGTCAATAATATCAGGGTACTTGGTCAGAACCAGATCAAGAATATTAGCCCCTCTGTATCCTGAATGACAAACTGGGTAATTCCTAATTGCAATATGATATCGACAAATTTTCCTTCTTTAGTAGCTTTTATAGAAATATTTTTCCCATGAATTACCAGGGTAATTGAAGTTGCTCATTTGTAACATGTTTTCATGGATAATATTTGGGATTACTTCACCATTTTAAATCACAACTTAAATGCATCCTTAACAGAATCACAATAACAAAGAAGAATTCTAAAGGATTCACTTGAAAAGCGATCAAAAACCTGAATGGCTATACATTCCGTGTAATTAGTTGAATTCACTTATGAAGATGGAATATTGTTATGAATCCATAATGTTATCCCTACTCCACCCCTGAAGTTCACTCTAAAGCATTGATATTTTGTGTAACTTGGAATCTGCAGTGCAGATGTCTTCAAGATTCCACAGTTGCTATTATTGTGTAGTTATGTTAAGTAACTAAACAGTCCAATTCATCAAACATGTTGTCTGTACTTTGCGCATTACAATAACAATAAAAACATTTCAAAGTTATTGAAGAGCTTCTGTACACTGGGTTGCTAGAGGTTGATGTGCTGAATTGTCTAAAAATGTTTTCAGATATTCCTTAATTTTCTTTAATACACATCTCGTGTTGACAAAGATGAAGTTAGTCTTTGAAAAATGTGCAGTTGTCATATCTATGGTCTTCCCAATAGTGAAGAAGTTTGATGTATACTGTATAAAGTTGCCTTGACCGACTATTGAAAATGATGGCTTTGGTAAATAGTCATTCCAGTGTGGAGATGGTGTTATTTCACTTAGTATAAGGCTAATTAGAAGCTTTTTTAAACATTTCATTTCATTCTAGATTGGCATTCTTCATACGGTTAAGTAATGCTAACCTCAGGTCATTAATTCTTGCATGGACTAAGATAAGATTGTAAATCATCCTTTCATGAAGCAGTTTTGGTATCATATATTTTACATATCAAAGTTTTATAACAGCTAGAGCAGATATAGTAATCTGGTTCTTGTTCAGATCACTTTTTGCTTCTGTTTGCAGGCTTAAGCATAGAATTACTCAGGACTAACAATTTTGTTTGAAAATAGATAAGTTAGATGCAGCTGAAGGCATCATAATAGTATGTCTGTAGCTTCCCCCTTAGTTTTTTTTAATGAAATAAATGTCATCACTGGTATTACTAATATTTCTACTTGTTTTCTTAACCTTCATGCCCATTGTGTCATGAGTGTAAGAAATGCAAGTTTGCTCAGGATAAGAATCAGTTGTGGGTTGTGCAGGTAGTACATCATTGCCATGTGATTTGGGGATGTTCACCTTGGTCAGTCTGCCTAGTATTATGTTATTTAAAGTAGGGATATCAGGACATTCAGCCTAGACAGTTATCTTAATGTCATCTGTGCTGAAAGAGTTCAGCACTTTTATATATTCAGAATTAGACAAAACCGAACAAGTAAGTGCAGTTACTTCTGCATATAAGTTTTCAGGTAAAACCTGTAGACAAACTGAAACAACATGTTGCAATCGATCCAGCAGATGGAAAGCAGTTTTCACATGTCTCTCACTGCATGCTTATAAGAGACACTCCCTCCAATCTGTTAGCATTTGGGGGTACTTTTTACTTCATGTTTATCATGCTTGATTAAAGCGAAGCTACGTCATTAAGAGCTTTATCATAGTGTTTGTATTTTTTCTTGCTTATTTTTAAATTCTTTACTATACTTTTCCTTTTTAAGAAACTTTTGAGTGAGTTATAGTGTACCTAATATAATTAACTCCTTCATAGAACTACTAGACTTAGTTGATTGTAGGAATATGGGTTTATAGGGTGAATTTCCACCACATCTACTGTCAGTATAATACAAACTAAAAATTCAGATCTGCCCATACCATTGAAAACTTATTCCAAGGAAATGAAGGTTGATTATTTAATTTCTTTCCCTCCAAAATATAAGATAGTTCCTTTAACCTTATACAATTATTGTAGATAACAATGTCAGGTGGAATGCACTTAGTGTACAAGTCAAAGAATTTTAATATTGTAACACTAACTCAGGTATATTTTAGTTAGGTCTTAAATATAAAGATCAACACAGATATTAAACAAATCAAACCCCAGAAGATAACAGTAAAAACTTGTACAATATATAGTGTAAGTCATTAACAATAGGTAAATTGTTGATATTTCATATTTCAAGGGACGTACTAAAGTGTATTTGTACCCTCAGTTCGATTCTCAGCTAGAGCATCTTCTGTGTGGAGACATGCGTGAATGGGCGTACCTTCGTTGAAGGTTGTGCGCCAGGGCAGGTAACTCGGCACGTAAAAATCAACTACCAATTATTAGCAGACCGGAGTTCTGCTGTGGCGACCCCTAACCGGGAAAAGCCGAAAGACGCAAACAAAAAGTGTATTTGTAGAGACAGAGTAGCAGTTAATTTTTTTTATTTATTTTTATTTGGCATTTGTTTACCAAGAAAGTCTGACAGGGATAATATCCTGTTTTCAGAGGAGGCCTGGGGAGAAGAACTCCACATTGACATAATATGGTTACAGTTAAAGTTATTTCAAAGTCTAATACATAAGAATGACATATTAACTAAATAAAAATTAAGCTTCAGCTTATACATTGTAAACCTATCCATACGTACTGCAAATATTTGGACAACTACAAGAAATTGAAAAAGGACATTGTTGACAGATAAAATATTCACAAGTTGCAGATGAGAGGTGACATTAAACATACAGAGTACTCTCTTTGGAGCAGAGATTATAAGATAATATAGCCTAGGCAAAAACATATTTGATCTCTGTCTAAGAAAGGATTTTACTAATTACCTCTCTGTGAACATAGTCAGAGTATGCTGGTAGTGGAAGGATGGAGGGGGTAGTTCAGCCCGGGTTAGTGCAGGAACATAGCCAGGTTTTATTTAGGTAGTCTTTTAGTAGTAGTTTGAAGATGAAGAGGTTAAAGGTAGATTTAATATGCAGAGGGATATAATTCCATTTTTAGTGACAGCATACGAGTAGAGACTTTGGCCAGAGGATTTGTGGGATTAATATTTGCTGAGAAAATGTTCCTTAGATCACAGTAGTCCATTAGTGTGATAGAAATGGAGGGAAGTCATTGACTTTGTGAATAATGTTGCATGTGGAGATCAACTGCATGTAATCAAAGAAATGAGGTAGTTTGAGCCAATTCAAAGCCATACGGGGAGTACAGTGGTGGCTGCAGTATTTGCTGATGGCTAATTTTTCAACCCTCATATAGCATGCTTCCAGCTTATTTTTAACTGTATCCCAAAGGTTGGTTAGGATGGGTGCACCGTATAAGAGAGAAGGGAGAAGGTAGGTAGTGGTAAGAGTGGTTTTGGTCATGTTGCTAAGGACGTTTTTAAGCCTATAGATCATTGCTAATTTGTGGTCAGTCTGTTTTATTTTGAACATGCAGATCAAAATTAAGGTTATCTGTAATCATTCCAATAAGTCTTGAGTGGGAGACTACTTCAGTTTCAGTTTTGTTTAATGAAAAGATTTTAAAATTTGCTTTATCAGGCATGTGTGATTTGGGGAAAAATAGCAGTTATTTTGTTTTTTTAAGGTTGAGTAGTAGCTGGGCATTATTGAGCCATTTTTCAAATTGTACTAGGTGGTCTTGCTAGCATTATAAGCAGTCCATTCCATTGTCAGTGATACCCTTCTAGTGCTCTAACACATATCTTTACGAGGATACTGAGGCAGTATTATATTTTATCATTTCCACGTTTGGGGGTATATTTTCTGATGTTTCTCCCAGGTAATTTACCCCTGAATACATTACTTTTAGTTGTCATCTGTTCTTGATATTGGTAGATGTGACCAATTTTACATCACTGAATAGCTAGGCCTAACACAGCATGCAGTGTGCAATACATCATCTGCTCTCTAGATGATTGTGCACACCACGATTAATGCCCAAAGTGGATGGTCTACAAAGCTCTTTCCCCACTAGGCATCACATTGAGTCTGTGCTACTGCTCATGATGACATTCATGTTTGCATGCACAATATTGGTATGCCTTTCAAGTTGAGCTGGGAAGGCTGGGTTTGAAGCAAATGCCTTTAATCCTTAAAAAACAAGATAAGTTTTGGAAGGTGGGAGGACCCATTATCAGGCAATGGGAGAAAATAGGAATTCTACACAAACACTGAGTTCAGGTTAGGCTCAAATATATTTTGTGTTGAGGAAATTAAGACATTGGCCATTATAAGTGTATCTGCATATTTCCTGAAACTATTTAGGTTGAGAAACTGAACAACTCCAATCTATGTTAGAGACCAGTGCTAATGATGAGAAGGGTCTGTATGACCCTTGTTGGCCAGTATGTGTCTCTGCCATGAAGCACAGCTTCCCCTGGGTCAATAAATAATTGGTCTGCTGGTGTCCAGTTATACAGCATGGGTTACCTGAGGTGTTTCCTTTCAGGAAACAAAGTTGGATGTAAAAAGCAATCTGCCTGTGAAAAATAACTAACAATTGATATATTGAATATAAGGTGATTTGGGAGGACACATCTTGGAACTGCAGCACAGCATGTGTGTAAAATCAAAAATGGCTAGTAAATCCAAGAATTCAGTACACGCTGCATTGTGGTCTAACTCCTTTGGATTTATGTATCATGCATATATTGGTTGTATCTACTGTATCACAGCTACAGGTGCAAATCCATGTAACTTTGCATGATGTCATATATAATAGTATATGCATTGCTTATAATTTGCATTGCCTTTCTGGCTCAGGTCATGGTTGAAAACTATCTTTGCGCATGGTAAAGAATAAAAGCAAATACACTGCATTAAAATAAATAAATGGTAAACATGAGAATGGCTATTCTGTGAATCCAGGAGACAAGGGCAATGTAGCAGATTCACTTTGCAAGGGATCCAGGCTCTACTTCTCAGGGAATGGATAAATGAGAAATTTAGTAGGAACTGTGGTGTGAGTTTATCTACTAAAGACAGTGAGAAATGGCATCAGAATTAGTGAGAGACTCATAGCAGTAACAATCCAGTTTAATGATTGTCTGAAATGATGAATACAAACCTGTGCCTCAAGTAGGATTGTGATGGTGATGAAAGACTGCATTCAGGCAGTGGTTTGAAGACTTGATAAAATGAGATAGTATTGATATCAAGGGACTCGAATGCTTATATTGGGACAGACAGAACAAGATACAGGTACTGTCATGGATCCACATGTGTGGGGCAACGAGAATAATGTAAGACATATTTTTTAGACTTCTGTTTGGCAAATGGTTTGATGGTGACTAACACAAGGTTCACCAGGATAATCACAAGGTCACATACAGGAGTGCTCAACATGAAACAATGGTAGACTTTCTCCCAGTATGGAAAGGGCATTGGGTTGAATCAGCAATTCGGTGAAAGTGTAAGTCCCAAGAAAAAAACAACTGGTGACCACAGTAAGCTACAAGCATTGGTTAGAGAAGACTCTGTGTTCAACAGAGATTAGGGTAATGACCTAGAAGCTGACTGAAGTGAAAGAACAGGAGTTCAAAGATATAATCTGGCCTCTAGTATCTAAGGAAGAAAAGGAAGTAGGCAGAGTCAAATACGAATGGCAGTATTTCAAGACCATTTGTGTGAAGACTATAGAAGGCATGCATTGCCAAGCCAGGTTTGAAAATAAGGTATATAAGGAAAGCTGGTGGGAGAATGCAAAAATCCAGGAAGTTATCAAAAGAAAGGAGGAGTGCAGGCTGAAGTGGGAGGTAAAGAGAGATGAACCATCCTAATAAGGAATACTTATTGGCTAGCAGACATACTACAAGAGCAGTCAGAATGCAAGGAACAAGACTTCAGAGAAACTCTACCTGCTTCTAGAAGGTGGCTCAACAGATAGCAAAACAAATCCCTATTGGATTGCAAGGGAAAGACAAAGATAAAGATGGTCATTAGATACTATTTATAAGGGGTTCCAGGAACTAGCAAAATGTGTCAGGTTGTATGTTAGAGAAGAAAGCCAAAAAAGCGAAAAAGTATATGACAAATAAAGCAGTGATGGGACCAGTGCTTATGTATGACATGGAAACCTGTACAATGAAAATAGAAGAGCTGAGAATGTTTGAGGAGATGGTGTTGAAGCACCTGGAACAGGTTGTAGAATACATACAGTGGGACTAGTGAAGGAATGAAGACAACAGAACAGAAGTCAAAGTAGCATAAATTGCAGATAAGTTTGATATTTATGAAAATGGGATTTTTTTTTAGGTATACAGTACAGGAGAACTATATATTTTTCCCATTTAAAGAACTAGATATTTCTTAGATGATCCTATGTTTTGAATATTAAAGCCTTCAAACTTGCAGTTATACAATTTTTCAAGGAGCAATTGTATGGCTGCTTGATCATTTGAGCACTGTTTTCTTTTTTCTTTTTTAAACTTGTTTATTGGTTTTAACATACAGTCAATAAAATATAGTTGCACAAGCAATTAACAAACAGAAAATTTTAATATTCATAAAACAATAAAAGTATTTACAAAGACATCCATAGGTTAATACATCATCTAATCTAACTATAATTCATTATAAAGGTTCCAAGTCTTTTTTAACAAACTTTGTAAAGTATCCCACATATTATAACTGGTTGTTTTTCTAGAAGGTCTTGATTTAATAGTCATTAGTTCCGTTTGACATACCTCTATCAAAACATTTTTAAACTCATTAAAAGAAGGAGGGGTATCTGATATCCAATTTCTAGTTATAATCTTTCTAGCCACTGCTAGAATTGACCATAACAGGGGAAGTTTAACCTTTTTAACACATTTTGGTGTTGGGATATTGATGAGGATTAAAGATTTAGATATTGTAAAATTATCTGTAAAAAGAGCCTGTAGAAAATTATTAACCGATGTCCAATATTCCTTCAGTTTTATACAATCATGGAACATATGTGCCCAATTAGCATTTTTTTCTGTGGTACAGCTCTTACATATGTTATCTTTTTTATTAATTTTGCTCAATATTAGATGGGTGTAGAAGGACCTGTACAAGAATTTCCAGGCATAACATTTCCATTTAATTGAGGAAGTTGTTTTAGAAGCTGATTCCAGTATATGACTTTTATCTTGTTGTTCTGGGGGGTTCTTTATTTATGGAATTGAAGTAGTTCCAGTAATTTTCTGGACAGTTGAAGGTTTCATCTTTAATAATTTTGTGTATGTGAGAAAGCCTGCCTTTATCTGACGCCTTGTGTTGTAAATTTAGCATCATGTAATCTATCAATATTGGAACAGATTATTTATTTATTGATGTTATCAAGTCTAGTTTATTAGAAAGATATTGTCTGAAAGCCTGCATCTCTAACCAACAAGTTTCATCCAATCAAATTCTTGAGTTAAAAAAAATCTAGATTTTTAACTTTATTATCCTGCAGCATCTGATGCCAGTACATTAAATTATTCTGCCTGAATATTAAAGTTTTATCAGGGTTAGATGATAAGGGTATACCTTGTGTATACGTTATGGAAAATAAAATGAAGATCCATTCCTTATATTTGGGATGTTTATATATAAAGTTACGAAAAGTAATGATATTTATTGGGTAAGTTGATGAAAGTTTATTTAAATATTTGGGATTTATTGAATATGTTAGGAATTTATATTTCTCTAGGGTTATTTTGATTTCGTGATTTAAAATTTCTTTGTACTTCTCATTTAACTTATTTATTTCTTCTATAATATTTTTATTTGTGATATAGGGTGAACTGTAAACTGTAAACTATCCCTTACTATTGAGCTTAAAAGTGTCAAGCTTATTCTGTATGTCTAGAAAATCGTTGTCCCATGTTTTTCTTTTATTATTATAACATGTTATACTTTGCCCATATAGATATGATTCAGAACATTTTATATATATATATATATATATATATATATATATATTTTTTTTTTTTTTTGAAATATCTGGTGTAGTGTTTATTTCTAGGAAGTTTTGTGTCTCCTTATTTATAAATTCTTTAAAATCTTTTAGTTGAGTTAAGTAGGCAGGAATTCTTCTAATCTGGGTATCGTGTGTTACATTTACCATAAGTTCAAAAGTGATAGACTTATGGTCTGATATTGGGCAGAAAATGACCATAGATTTAGATAAATCTTTTACAAGTTGGTTAGAGATCAGAACTCTATCTATTCTAGAATAAGTCTTGTGTCTGTTGGGGAAAAAGTATATGGTGATGACTTAGTATCAGCTTGATTATTAATGTCATTGAAATGATATGTTAATAAAGTCTTTTAGATGTTTTGTGATAGCTATGATTTTCCTCTTCCCAAGAGTAGTAGCATCATTATCAAATAGAGTACAATTGAAATCACCTGCTAATATGATTTCTCCTTTAGAGTGGAGTACTATTTGATTGAAATGATGTTTCACTGTGGTAATACCTGTGCCTGGTATCCAATATGTGTTGATAAATGTAAAAATCTGTCTATTAATCTGTACTGTAACCACGCAAAACATTCCCTTGTCACCCTTGTATGTCTTAATAATTTTGGGAATAGGTATGGATTTGTTCCAGAGGATAGCTACCCCTCCTTTTTATGTGTAAGTTACGAGTAATGTACTTGTTGGTATCTAGTTTATCTATGTCTTTTTTAAGAAGATGAGTTTCTTGAAGAAATATTAGGTTATATCTATGTAGGTTAAGATATCTGATTAAACGTCTCCTCTTACATGTTTTTTTAACCCATTAATGTTTATGGAGATCCATCTCAAGGTTGCCATCTCAGATATATATAGCATAAGGCAAAATATGTTTAGTTTATAATTTTTTATACAGATTAGTAAGCTATTCCCTCCTATAGATGTTACAGTAATCAAGGCTTTGACTTGTAAAGTATCTGTAAGCATATGTGGGACTTTAATTTTTATTAGAAATAAAAATGTGATTATGAGATATGATGTGGATGTCAGAACTGTAATCATACTGTAACAATAATCAAATAAAATAGTGTTTGGATTGAACTTTGCACCCAGCTTGAAGTTATAAACTCCGAATTCAAGTAGTTACAACTAGTTACCTCTCTATAACAGCAGAACTCCAGCTACCACCTAATGTCATATATATATATATATATATATATATATATATATATATATATATATATATATTAAAACTTTCAAAACCAAAGTTAAAGTCATCTGTATTACTATGTATTATAAAAGAAATTATACAATTTATACACTTATTTCTTAGTATGTGTTAAGATTTTAGTAAAGACTTCCTGATATATCTTTAGAACTAGAAATAACATATTCATTACAGTTGTTATGAAGGTAGTAATGTAAATGATTTAAACATATGCAGCCATAGAGATATACATAAATGTATTATCTGCTTGTTCATGAAGCTATGATAGGAGAATTAATTATCAAAGCAAAAACAGAATAGTAAAAAACATTGCATTAATCAAAGGGAAGTCATGACATTATATAGAAAACAGTATGCAATGGCTTCATATATGGTATATATTACATACTAGCTTAAAAAAGTATCAAATAACTCTAGTTCTGAATTAAAAAATTTTAAATATAAGATTATCATAATTGTTAGGTAGCAAAAGCATGTTGTAGTATGTGTACTGAAACAATTGCAGTACTGCTTTTTGTGTAAAGCACCTTTAAGAACATTCTAATTAATATACTACTGATTTCAGCTGCTGCACAATACAAAACTTCAGTAAATGGGTTAGACAGTAAGATAATGCTTTAAAATGTGCTGCAGCTTTACTAAACATAAATTATATCAATAAAGTACTATTATAATGATAAAAACTCAATTTTTTGTGTTAAAAAGTCAGTTTTGTCATATTTACGCATTTGCGACTGTTCTGCTTCCTGGAACTGGCTTACTTTGCAGTATTACATCATGTGTGAGTGAAATCAGAGGTCAAAGTTCATGTTGACTGCTTTCTTCAACTCAGATGAACAGTTAGAACATGAAGGTTTAGAAAACGGCTCGCGAGTGCTATTCTTGAGGTTGCCAGTGTCTAAAGTTGTCTCCTGGGGGATTCCAGCAGGAAATTTGATGAAAGTAAGTGAAAATAATATATTTTGAGTGTAATAAAGCTTTCTGTACTGTAGAGACAGCTCAAGGTGTTCCACAAGCATTGGGAATCAAAGCCTCGATAATATCAGGCCATAGAAAACACTATAAGTCTATTTACAACATACATGAACCCTATAGCATTTCCTAAGCTGCACAGTGTTATAAGCACATACATACCAAAACTGTAAGGGTATAACTGTTTCCCAAAAAAAAAAAAAAAAAAATGCATGCTTATACAATATCATTCATCTATTACTATATCAAGGAATATAGTGGTGCATATATTAATCATGAATCTGTTAATGTACCTAAGCATAAAATACTGCATTTATATTTATTTTGTTTAATCAGCTGTTTATACTTCATAGCATGTTAGTTGTTGTAATGAGTTTAAACTGTCTCAGTTTTATAATGTTAAGCAATTATAACTAAACAGTACTAAACATAGCAATATTTTGAACAGATTAAAAAAGAAGTAATAATAAAAATAAAAAAGGAGAAATATATATTTTTTAAATTAAATGAATATAACTTGTTACTAACCTTTGATCTCACAAAGAAAGATTAAAAAGCAACAAATAAAAATTGTATCTGGTTACTTGTTCCTTGGGAAGAAAATTTGTTAGTATAACAAGTTACATATTTTAAGGACTTTATAAGCTTTGTGGTGATCTTAGGTTGTTTGTGGATTACTTGGTGGAAACAAGGAAGTTTACATAAAATATTCAGAATGCTGAAAAGCAAGTCATTCATATAGCTTTTAGTCTCTTTTGCTTGTCTGTTGTCTTTCAAGTTGTGCCTGATGCCAGTCTTTTCAACAAAGGGCTTGATCATTCCATTGCTTCTATCTTGTCCAATATTTTATGTTTTTTAATATAAGCCAAGGCAGTGTCCAAATCCTCAAACATTTTAGGACCATCAGGTAAGAATATTTTTAGTCTAGCAGGGAACAACAGATGTGTTTTCAGTTGTGCATTTTTAAGTTCTCTTATCAGTGGCAAGAAGGTTTCCTTTTATATATCACCAGAGTGGAATAATCATTATCAAAGTGCATAACTGCATCATTAACTTTTAAAGGTGCTTTTGCCCATGCTGATTTTAACACCATCTCTTTATCAAATGAAGATAGAAATTTTACTATAACTGATCTAGGAATGTTCTGTTAGTGGCAGAGGAAGATATAAATCTATGGGCTCTCTCTATACCGAAAGAAAATGCCTCAGACAGATCTACAGTTTTTGGTAGCCGAGTGTTTAAAAAAGTTATAATGTTATTATCTTCTATGCCTTCTGGTAGTCCAAAGATCCTTAAGTTATTGCATTGAGATCTGTTTTCCAAATCATCCAATTTAGACTGGAGATGAGTGTTTCGTTTGAATAGAAATTCAATGTTCATTTCTCCTTCTTTAATTCTTCTGTCCATGTCATTGAGAGCATCCTTTATACCTGCAATCTGTGTTTTTTGCTGTTGTAAGTCTTCATATAATATATTCATTTGTGTGTTAGTTTTTTCTTTGAAGTTGTCTATTTTTGAATCAATTCTATCTGTTTTAGTTGTTAGTTCCTGCATGTTTAGTAGTAATGCCTGAAGGTCTTTCTTAAGAGTAGAATCTTGGTTGTTAGCTTTACTGTAGCTCATTCTACAGTTGGGAAGGTGGCCTAATGGTTAAGGTGTTTGCCTTACAAACACAAGGTGCAGGGTTTGAGTCTCACAGGGGATAATTGGCTAGGCTTACAATGGCTTGCAAGGGCAGTTAGCTTAGTACTAATCTATGAATCTATGAATGAATCTATGAAATTCTGAGGAGTTGAGATGAGTGAGAACTTTCCAAGAATATTTCTGACAGAAAAATCAGTCAAGTTTTCTTTCTTTTTTGGATATTGTTGTAGAAAATGATATTCCAAATAATTTTATGAAGAAACAAATTCCATTAGACAAGTTTTGATAGTAAATTTCCTTGTTTATGATGTTGTCTTGGTGGAGCTACAGAAATCTGCTGCTATCCTGTGTTCATCCTTGGCCAGGGCCCCTGAGCACTGTTTTCTGATAGCTTCAATTTTTTTTCAAATGTTCTCACAAGCAGAAGTTGGAAGAAAGCATGCCAGTCCAAGAGCTATTCATTAACCTTTGTTAAAAAATGTTCCAGCAGTCAGTGTTGATAACACATGCAGTTCTTACCTCTCAGCTGTCCAGATATTTGCAGAATGTCCAGATTTTTTACTCAAATTTTTGGTGTGTTCCTCACAAAATTTGTAGTTTTCTGGTAAATCACCCAGGACTGAAGACATTATATACTGACATAGATTTGAGTCTCAGACTGCATATCCTTTAGCAAATGCATACTAACATAAATCCTGTTATTCTAACAACTTTATAAGTTTATAAGAGCAATATTTAAAATATGTCCATATTTTGTGGGCTTTGTCCCTGCATTATTTTAGTTTTTGTCCATATTTTTTTGTAGTAAGAGGTTAAGAGTTATGATAGAGTCCTTGAGAGGAAAATGCAGTACTCTGTTAAAAAAATAAAACATGAACAAAACTTTGTCTTGCATGCACGACTAAGAGAAATACCATGTGTTATAGAAGTGTGCAAACAGCATGTCTAAAATGAAAGGTAATGCAAATGTCTTCTTGTTTAAACCCATATATATATACATATATATATAAAACCTGTGATGTAAGTGGTGGCTTCTGACTTCAAATTATAGGGGGGCTGCAGGAGACAGCTGAATGGGTGGGGCCAACAGGAATGGGTGTGGCCAACTAGAACAGGGTGGGGCTATGGCGCAGAGGGATCAATGCTGGCCATGCTTATCATTTACATGAAATAAATGTTCAGTCACTATGGTGTATGCTGAATACTCTACACAGCACATTGTTACATGTATATACAGGTAGTCCAAGCAAGAGAAGAAAAACAAAAATATTTCAATGCATTGGCTACATGACAGCTTACTTAATATCTAGACAGAAACAAAAAGGTTGTGAGGCATTAAAAAATAAATTACTTTTTAGATACATTACTGGAATGCCAGTCAAAATCAAGTATAAAAAAAACAAGCAGCACTCAACTCAAACCACTCCACTTCTACTTGCACTGCAGTTCTAATTATAATTTATATTCAGCTTTATAAAAGTAACATGTGGCCAACAGCATGCATTTTCTGAATAATAGGAAGCATAAATCAACATTATAAAAATGACAGAAAACCAGAATATTCTGCAAAATCAAGGACAGATGAAAAGCCACTGTACTTGTGTCTACCTTGGATGGGGGGATACTCTGTCTGCACACTTACACTCCATAACTGCCCCTTGCCTTGCTTGGACACATCCATAGTCACTAGATTGGGGAGTGGGGTACAAATATGTCACAATTTGAAATGTCTCTGGATGACGGTAATGGCCCTGACACATTTGTCATACTCTCAACCTCAGAGCAAGAAATCATGACAAAGCCATAAATAAGTGGGACAAAGGCCCAAAAATAAGGACAATTTTAAAATATTGCTCTTAAAACTTAGAAAGTTAATAGAATAGTAGGTCTTGCATTAGTATGAATTTTCTGAAGGGTATAAAATCTGAAACTCAAAAGTCTGTCATTATTTTCTAACTTCAGTCTTTAATGACTTGCCACTAATTTGCCAGAAAAACACAATTTTATGAAAAATGGACCAAAAATGTCACACACACACACACACACACACACACACACACACACACACACACACACACACACACACACACACACACACACACACACACACACATACACACACACTCAGGCTGTCTGCTTCCATATGCAGTTTATCATTCTTCTCTCTAAAACGAAGGACGCAGCAGAAGACCATGTAAGCATGTGTGTGTACACATACATTAAGCACTTCTATTACTGTGCTCTGAAGAGTTTAAAAGTAAAGGTGAAGGTCATTGCATGTTTAGTTGTTTTTGATTTGCACCCTGTTTACAGAACTTATAACCACAAGAGCTGGTATTTCCCCTGTGCAATAGTTGCATGGAGAGACTACTAAATGTGCATTATTAATGACAACAACTCTGCCCCTATCCAAGATCAGCGGCATCCCTAACCTCAGTTTCACTTTTTAAGCATTTTACGTTGGTTGAACAGTCATTATCCTGTTCTGGTCTACCACTATAACTAGTTCCAACAGAATACACCTTTAAACCTAAAAGCAAGCGATAAGTAAAACAACAAACTCGTTCCAGCAGTCCTTATCTCGTCCACATTCCTTCCTTCATTCTAAGTGTCACAAGCTGGGAGAACAGTGTAAGTTAGGTTCAGGTGACAAGGGGCTGCAATGGCACTATATATATATATATATATATATATATATATATATATATATATATATATATATATATATATATATATATATATATATATATATATATATATATATATATATACACACACACACACACACACACACACACACACACACACACTCAAGAAACTGCATTATCTTTGCTTAAATACCATGGAAGATCCTCTGAGGGAAAAAATGTATTTAGGCAGAAGAGTATGCAACTTGTTTAGGTCATATATAATAACAAAAAAAAAATAATAATAAAAAAGTGGATGCTCTGAAATTAGTGACAATCTTCTGTGCATGATAAACCCAGTCACACAGGTATACAGTGGTGACAGGGTCGTGATTTATTCTCCCTTGACTTTTTCTCCAGCCTCTGCCTTCTTACCTAAACTAAAACTAAATGTAGTGCATTTTCTACTTTGGAATATCACAACTCGGATTATAATAGAATTAATTAAATCACCGACTATTATTATAAATATGCATCTATATATAACCAAAAAGAGTATAGTGCGTCATCATAAAATATTAGCATTCCAACAGTGTTGTATTAATCATTAACTTTCTTGTACAGAGTAATCAATGAAATTCTTAAGCGACAGAATTGACTGTCCAGCACAAATGTTACACCTAAATAATGCACAACTCACAGTTCCACTGCATAACAGGAAATAAAGTAAAATAAATGTTTTCTTTTTTGTCACACATTCTATTGTTTATCTACTCAGACACTGTTATAATACAGTCTTAGTGAAATAAAATGTTGGCAGGAATTCATTCTGGCAGTGAGGCTTACTCAAAGTTTGGAGGCGCACATTTCACAGAAACAATATCATAATAACCTTTCTACTAGACAGACAATGTGAACAAAAACAACTTTCCAGTGGAGCTGAAAGTGAATATTCTCTCATTTTCAGAAAGGATATAATTACTTGGGAAAACACATAATAATTTTTTGTCCATAATATTAAGGTAAATTAAGTGCATACATACTGAAAAGTAATAAAATTAAAACAGTAATTGTCAGAAACTAATCAGTCTCTCTCAGGCTCAGGTAGCTCAGTCACTCAATCTCTGCGATCGTCCGAACAAAGTAACAACCTCAGCTCCATAATTTAATCCAAATACAGTGCTACTTACTGCTTCTCGCTCTTTTTCCAGCAAGCAAAGTGTGGGACAAGAGAGAGAATCAATCAGTAGCCATCCGGCCATCCACATCACATACGTGCCTGCAGACGTGGCAGTCCAATTCCCTTCCTCTTCACTGTGCGGTTAAACCACATAGACTTTTCTCCTTAATCTGGACTGATTTTACAACTGTCCAGATGCAGATTTCAGGGAGAAATGGAAAAAAAAAATGGAACTCGCTGAGCATGCGCAGTTTTCAAGTTCCTGGATTTTGTGAGTCAGTCGGACTCACTTACAGCAGCCAGCCAGTAGTAAAAATATTTAATAATTTTTTATTTTTAAAGTAAATGTTTTTTCTTTCTTCCACAGCTGGGGGAACTGCAGTCCAATGGCATGAGCCGCCACTGATGTAAACCATTATATATGGCCCACTGAAGTGGTCAGTGGCTTTGATTTTCTATAAACTGACCATAGTCTCATGGTATAGCAGAATCATCCTGACTTGTAAAACTGAGGAAAGCATACATGAGGTACTGGTCATGGAATAAGAAGTCTAGCAAGTGATAAAATGGTCAGAACATTAATCTTTGACTTTATTGCATTAGTCAATGCCTAGTATAGAAGAGTATGGAAGTTATTTGTGTAGATACCAAAAATTAACCCTTCTAATGCAACGTTTAGTTTTGGCAATCAGTGAATTATCTCAAAAGTTTGCAATGTGATAGATGTCAAGCTTAGAAATGAAGTCAAGGTAACAGTTGTGTAGAAATGCTACAGAGTTATAGCTAGGTCAATTGGAATCCAAGGGGAAAGAGTGGCACTCCCCTCAATGCAAAATTTAGAAAAAAAAAAGCACAAAACACAAACAAATAGGCTCATTTTAGTAGGCATGTATGTTTATGAATGCTGTTACTATTCTTTGCTCTGACTGGTAACTCATTTGAAGTACCCAGTCTTACACCCTATCCAGGTTGCATATGGGGCAGACTCCCCCTTCACACTACCTTGGCTATGGTACTTGAGTGCAGTGTAATAGTGAATGGCAATGTATACTAATGCCATTGTACTGAAAATACTCTGCAGTAATCTTGAATAACTGATTGCCTTTGGTAAATTGAGAACCCAATACATTAAGACATTACTAGTACCAGCACTAGACCTCAGTACTGACTGTTTAATTAAAAAAAGAAAAAAATAGCCATTCTTATGTGTTAAATAACTTTATTTTCTCTCATGTCAACGGCTATTATGAGAGCTTATATATTGCTGTTATATTGTCATGTATGATTCCCACCATACCATGGCTGTTACAGCAAGGTTAATATGTCAGTATCAAGCAATGCCAGCATAATTTTTGCTGGGTTTAGAAGCATAAGGTTGTTCCATAAATTATAAATATTTATTTCATTCTAGCTTGACTTCTGTAAGCATCTGAAATGTTCTATACTAATACAGGAGTTTGAATAAAATTCTAAGAATCACTAATTTTGGGCTATGCTTTTAAGAACAACTTGGAAGCAACTTGTCTTCTCATCCAAACTCAGGTTACATCTGCATTGTATTTGAACTAAAATATGCACTAAATATGATATGACAAACAGGTAATCATAGAGTGCTTAATTTTTGTTCTCTGTACTTGAGTTCTCTATACTTGAGACAAAACAGATGCACTTTGAGTAATGTCCCTCCTCCCATAATCTTGAATTTGATAAAGGGTATATGGAAATGGATGAAAGCATAGAAATGTAAAAAACAGAAACTACTCCAAGCAAACATCCTGACAGGTCATATTTGTTTACTACATCACCTGAAGAAGGAAGTTAACAGTCACCCCATTTTCATAATCCAGTCCAAATGTTATGCTGTTTAATGTACCTTCACAAAACAGACCACTCACCTGATTGGTTAGAAATTTCTCCGTCGGAGCATGGAATGCATTCATAGCAGCAGACAGGCATTCCACGAACTGGAACTTTCCGGTACCCTGGATGGCAGCTCTTACTGCAGACAGAGGATGGAACCTATAGAAAGCAGAGTTCAGCTAAAGCAGCCTGGTAAAGTTCTAAGCATTATCTCTACAACTACAACTATATAATATATCATGCATTGTTTCCTTTATAGTTAATGTACTCTGTATTAAATTAATGTACCACTGCATTTATAATACTGCAAAAAAATAATTTGTTACACCTGCTAGTAAAACATTCAGGACAATTCCCTTCATATGTATACCTTCTGATTCATCACAGATTTATCTGTAGGCCAACAAGAGTGCAGTCATAGATTGGAAAGTGAAAGTTATGGCATTAGAGGAGTTGAGAGGCCATGAAGCAAGAATAATTGGTAGCCTCGCAGATGATTAGCAATTTATTCTTTGCCACAGGGGAAGTAGGTAGGCCTCTGCTAAGCCAGGCAAGAGAGTGCTGACAACCATTACAGATTGTAAAGCATAAAAAGAATACTTATCTTTGAAAATATGCCCTCATATTAGGCGTTAACACCCTTCATCTTTTGAGTTTGGGTATAAAAGTGTAGCCAAAGTACTGTGCTGGTAAAAGAAATCTTTAATCATAAGTCTGCTGGTGTGGCAGATATCTTGCTGTAAATGTAGATAGCGATGGCCACTGGTGGGGATAGCATATTTTACATTCCTCTTGTGTTGCACTGAAGACAGAGACAGCATATGTTGACTACAAACTGGCCTGGTGATCACCTTCTTAATTAAGCTGATTCTCATTTCATGGCTTCTGCTTACTGAGAAAAGACCTGCTGTCCTTATATTATAGTGCCATTTATCGCCAAATCCAGTTAATGGGTATCCCGATATAGCAGATACAGTTACAGCAAATTCAGTTTTTCGGACTATGACTATGCCAAGTTAGCTCTTCTCAGTACCAAAAGTTTCAATAATAAATATATACTGGCATCTAAAGAAGCAGCAAGAACTGTGAAAGATATTATGTTGTTTTAAAATAAAAGATTGTTCGTTTTATGCATAGAGCCTGCTATCATCTCATCATTCTACTTTTTTGGACTGCTTTACTATAGTTTATTTGTTTGATGAGATGTTTACACAGCACAGGTTTGTCGTTTTTTTTCCTGTTCAATGATAAATTGCCCTATGTTGAGGATTAACTGCAGTCTAAATCCAAACATGTTTGTGTAATAAATGATGGCTGCTTTTGTGGTAAAAAGAGCAATCCCTCCCTAGTTGAATATATTGGTTCTTAACTGAGAGTAACTATGGGATTTTTTCCATAATGGTTACAGATCATATCACCTCTAGGAAGGTATCCCAGGGCCTATATGCTGAACCTACTGAACCACAGCTTACCTTTAACAAAGCAAATTATGAATTCATAGCTTGTTATAGAATGCTGTCCATGTCTCCAGAACACCATGAGAGATTTCTAAAGGCACTTCTTGAACTACCCTTAATAAAGCAATAATTTTTGCTGGGAGATCGCAATTATCCTTTAATTAATTTGCATGCCTATACCTCAGAAGGTTAGGCTCCTGCATCAAATAAATGACAGTTCCACTAAACAATAGATCACCAGCCTACTGATAAAAAAAAAAATAATTCTTTACCTATTCCTTACTAATGCAGCCACAGGTGTACCATGTGTATCTCCTACTCCAGTCAAGTCAAACAAAAAATCAGTATCCTTCATTACAATTACAAACTCCATTACTGTAAACAACTATGAAAATAAGGACTTTAAACAAATGGACTTAATCTTTCACAAGCTCTCTAAGTTTATTTGCATTTTTCCAGCCCCCATACAACTTCAGCTGCTAGTTATGCAAGTGAGCTTTAAAACAACTTACATAAATTATAGATATGCTAGTACCTGAAAGGAACAAGAAGAAAAAAATTAAAAATGTTCCAAAATCCACCACAAGAAATCAAGCACCACAGACACACACACAATAAACCAAAATGCAAGTTACAAAATCTTTATATCCACAGTTGCAAAGGACATAAGCAAAAAACTACACCCTTGAGTTAATACTGGGCATATTTATCACAGAAATTCTGCCTCCTTACATTTGCATATCTGTCTAAAATCAGTGTCAAAATTACATTTCCTGTTATAAATGATTAATATTTTATTCATTAAGTATTATAACATACACAATAAATAGTTATGAGAAATATATCCTTGCAAAATCAAAAACTTACTTTCAGTAACCTTAGTAACAAAAACAAAACCTTCCCATATAATGCTAATAAAAACACTCCATCTCCATGCAAAACTGCATAGCTTCAGAAAATGAAAATCACCATCTTCTAAATATTCATTAAGCAAAGTTTTGACAAAAGTGCCCCTAGGTACACAATCCATGATTGTTCCGGTATTGACAAATATTCACAACAATCTTTGAAAATGTCTTTTATGTCTTACTATTTTAATATCAGTGTAAAGAGTTTAACTTTTTTTTTAACATAAATGGATACATGTAGTGCATTGCTTTTAATGTTGCATCTTGCAATACTCAAAATGCTTTGAAATTTCAAGAATTTTCCAAGTGGTATCAACCATATAAAATTTTGAACAGGACCAGCGGGCTACAGAAATGAGATCACCTCTTTTACAAATGATCAACAAATATATTTTAAAAAAATATGTTATGTAAGCAGAGATAAATTCTTCAGTTTTTAGCACAAACTTCTGTACAAAGAGCAGCTGCCACATGCGATAGAACCACCAAGTATGTTTCCATCTAAAGTAATAGACTTAAGTTCCCTGTCGTCTTAGGGCACCCCAAATATTGTCCAATATTCATGGTGCATCTATAAGTGAATTGAGGATGATCTGCCCTCAAAATGTACCAGTACTTCCTTATGATGTTTTTAATAATGAGTGTTGGTCACATGGGTAGTAAAGAATGTCCACATTTGCAAATATGACTTAATTCAATCTTTATAACTTATTAGTAATCGGGTTCTGTATCACGGTATTGAAAAGTGATTTAATCAAACAGCTCTTTTCATCAAACTACCATTCATCGAGGTGTTTATAGTGAGATTGTGGTACAGTTAAGATCAGAAAATTTGCCTTTTCCTCACTGTAGTGCAATCTTGGAGTTGGTATATATAATTAGCGGGGAGATTGGGAGGGCGCAGCCACCCACAAGAGCGAATTCGATAGATGGCATTTTTGATGTAAATGCGATTCGATTACATCACTTTTCGATTTCATAATATAGACCCAATAATTGTTCCTTGTGTGACTCTTCAAAACTATTAGTATAGACTTAATACAAAAGGCTCATAGGTGTTTACTAGGTTAATGACCACAAGGGCCTTTCTAAGCCTAGCCATGCCTCCCAAATCTCTGACAGGTTCTGGTACCTTTGATAAGTGTTAGCAGGGGCTTGGGAGATGAAACATTTACAAGCAGGGGCCTAGGAGATGAACTATTTGCAGGCTGCCTGTGTCAACTAGAGAGAGAGCTGCCAAACCAGGGATGAATTTCCTGTTCCCTAACCAACTGTCCAAGTTACACCTGAATTTGGTTAGGGAGGAACTCTGTTTCACATGGATGGTGAGCCTGTTTTAGAGATGGGATAGTCACTGAGATACATACATGTCTCTCCAGCAGGTGCTTTTTTATATCACAGGCAAGATTTAAGTGTTTAGAATGGGTAATTCTGGTGCTGTTTATTTTGTGGATATGCAGATGGTCCGTCAGAATGGGGACTGGTCATACCATGTATGCCAGGCATTAATTTCCCCTAAACAGCCTGTAGGAGACAGAATACGGGGATATGGCCATGAGGCGGACTGCATAGAATATGTTACTTATCCCTGTCTTCTTTTAGTGAGGAGCTCCTGTGGACATTCCATTTGTTGGTCATGTACATACCACATAGGGCATTGTACTCAATGATAAGTCTGATGAATGCCAAATATAGTGGGACCTAGATGCCATAGTTTTGCTTATAAGTTGCAAAAAAAGGATGATCTCCTTACTACTGTAGACACGTGATGGTCAAAGGCTAGATTACTGTCTATGTATGTCCCCAAGTCCCTAACTACTGGTTCAGCTCTTAGGGGTGTGTTGTCAATATAATAGTTACAAGGGGTGGCTGACTTCCTGAAGGATACCATTATGCATTTCTTTGCATTTAGTTTTAGTTCACAGCTCTGGCACTAGTTGTTTGTCTATATCAGCTCTTCTTGTAGAACATTTGTGTCAGTGTGAGATTCAATGACAGCTCCTAATAATACCAGTAGGTAGGGATATAT
>NC_056739.1:234751716-234767047 GCF_019279795.1 Protopterus annectens
GATATTTAGAGGTATATCTAACATATGAATCCCAAGTTATCATAAAAAAACAAAGTCTTTTTAAAACAACATAATATCTTTCACAGTTCTTGCTGCTTTTAGATGCCAGTATATATTTATTACTGAGACTTTTGGTACTGAGAAGAGCAAAATTGATATAGTCAGAAAAACAGAATTTGCAGTAACTGCATCTGTTATATCGAAATGCCCATTAGCTGGACCTGGCTGGCACTATACTATAAGGAGAGCAAATCTTTTCTCAGTAAGCAGACGCCATGAAATTAATTTCAGTTTCATAAACAAGGTGATCACCACATCAATTTGTAGTCAACATCCATCTTCAGTGCAACACAAGAGGAATGTAAAATATGCCCACCAGTGGCCATCGCTAAAACATTTACAAGATATCTGCTACACCTGTAGACTTATTATTAAAGATTTCTTTTACCAGCACAGTACTTTTGGCTACTCTTTTATACCCAAATTCAAAAAATGAAGGGTGCTAACGCCTAATATGAGGGCATTTTTTCAAAGATAAGTATTCTTTTTATGCTTTACAATCTGTAATGGTTGTCAGCACTCTCTTGCCTGGCTTAGCAGAGGCCTACCTACTTTCCCTGTGGCAAAGAATACATTTCTAATCTTCTGTGAGGCTACCAATTATTTTTGCTCCATGGCCTTTCAACTCTTCTAATACCATAACTTTCACTATCCAATCTATGACTGCTGTCACAGCTAGAGCCTTTTTGGCCTGCAGATGACCCTATGCTAAATCAGGAGTTATACATATGAAGGGAATTTTCCTGAATGTTTTCCTAGCATGTATAACAATTTGTTTTATTCAGCAAAAAATGCAGTGTTACATTCATTTAATGCAGAGTACATTAACAATAAAGGAAACAATGCATGCTGTATTATATACATTTCTTTAGAGAATCAGAAACCGGAGCCTATAGTTGCATTTGGAGAGATAATGCTTATTAGAACTTTGCCTGGCTGCTTTAGCTGAACTCTGCTTTCTATAGGTTCCATCCTCTGTCTGCAGTAAGAGCTGCCATCCAGGGTACCGGAAAGTTCCAGTTCGTGGAATGCCTGTCTGCTGCTATGAGTGCATCCCATGCTCTGATGGAGAAATTTCTAACCAATCTGGTGAGTGATGTCTGTTTTGTGAAGATACATTAAACAGCATAACATCTGGACACCATTGTGATAATGGGTTGGCTGTTAACTTTCTTCTTCAGCTGATGAAATAAACAAATATGACACATCAAGATGTTTGTTTGGGGTAGTTTTTGTTTTTTTACATTTCTATGCATTTATCCATTTACATTATAGCCTTTATCAACGTTTGAGATTATGGGAGGAGGGACATTCTTCAAAGTACATATGTTTTATCTCAAGTACAGAGAACACATTTCTATTTGAAAAACTGAATAAAGAAATTGTTGAAAAAAAAAAGTACAGAGAACAAAAATTAAGTAATCAGTGATCATCTGTTTGTTGTATCATGTTTTGTACACGTTTTTAGTTCAAATGCAATGCAGGTGTAACCTGAGTATGGGTGAGCAGACAAGGTGCTTCCGAGTTGTTCTTAAAAGCATAGCCCAAAAATCAGTGATACTTAGAATTTTATTCAGTAGGCTGCATCAGTATAAAACATTTCAGATGCCTACAGAAGTTAAGCTAAAATGAAAACCTAGTAGAAATGATGTTGGTATTGCTTGATACTGAAACATTAACTTGCTGTAACAGCCATGATATAGTGGGAATCATACATGACAATATAACAGCATTATATAAGATCCCACCATAGCAGTTGATTTGAGAGAAAATAAAGTTAGACAACATATAAGAGTGGCTATTTTCTCAATTTTTAATTAAACAGTCATGTACTGAGGTGTAATGCTGGTAATAGTAATGTCTTAATTTATTGGGTTCTCAATTTACCAAAGGCAATCATTTATTCAAGCTTACTGCAGAGTATTTTCAGTACAATGGCATTAGTATACATAGCTATTCACTATTACATATCACTCAAGTACCATAGCTAAGGTAGTATGAAGGGGGAGTCTGCCTCATATACAACCTGATAGGATGCATGCCCCATATACAACCTGATAGGGTGTAAGACTAGTACTTCAAATGAGTTACCAATCAGAGCCAAGAACAGTAACAGCATTCATAAACAGACATGCCTACTATAATGTACCTATTTAGCTTGCTTGTGTTTTATGTTTTTTTTCTAAAATTTGGACTGGGAGGTGTTCCACTCTCAGCTCTGGATTCCAATTGACCTAGATATGGCTCTGCTGCATTTCAACACAACTTTTATCTTGACTTAATTTATAAGCTTGACATCTATCATATTGTAAACTTTTGAGATTATTCAGTCATTGCTAAGACTACATTTTGTATTAGAAGTGTTAACTGTTGGCATCTACACAAATAACTTACATACTCTTCTACAGTAAGTGTTGACTAGTGGCAAAGGGTCAAAGCTTAACATTCTGACCATTTTATCACTTGCTAGACTTTTTATTCCATGACCACTAACTGATGTATACATTCCTCAGTTTTACAAGTCAGGATGATTCCACTATACCATATGTCTAATGGTGAATTTTTGGAAAGTGGAAGCACTGACTGCTTCAGCGGGCCACGAATAATGGTTCACATCACAGGATATATGTGTGATCTAATGAACATCTTCTCAACATATATTAATCCCATAAATCCTCCGGCCAAAGTCTATACTCATATGATATCCATAAAAAATGGAATTGCATTCCTCTACAAATTAGATCTACTGTTAACCTCTTCAACTTCAAAGTACTGCTAAAATACTACCTAAATAAAACCTGTCTCTTTTCCTGCACTTCCCCAGGCTGAACCAGTCCCTCCCTCCTTCCACCACTAGCATACTTTGACTATGTTGAGAGAGAAAAAATCAGTAAAATCCATTTCTTAGACAAAGATCAAATATATTTTTGCCTAGACTATATTATCTTGTAATCTCTGTTCCAAACAGTGTACTCTGTGTGTATACTGTCATCTCTCAACTGCAACTTGTGAATATTTTATCTGTTGACATTGTCCTTTTTAAATTTATTGTAGTTCTCCAAATATTTGTACTATGTATATATAGGTTCACACTCCTTAAGCTGAAGCTTAATTTTTATTTAGTTAATATCTCATTCTTCTGTACTAGGCTTTGCAATAACTAACTGTAATCACATTATGTCAATGAGGAGCCCTTCTCCCTGGGTCTTCTCTGAAAATAGGATATTATCCCTGTTAGACTTTCTCAGTTAATAAACACCAAATAAAAATAAAAAAAAATAAAATAACTTCTACTCTAACTTTGAAAATACACTTTAGTACTTCCCTTAAAATATGAAATCTCAACAATTTACCTATTGTTACTGACTTACATTCTATATTGTACACATTTTTACTGTTATTTTATAGGCTTTGATTTTTTAAAATATCTGTGTTAATATTTATATTTAAGACCTAACTAAAATATACCTGAGTTAGTCTTAACAGTATTAAAATTCTTTGACTTGTGCTCTAAGTACATACCTCCTGACGTTCTCTACAATAATTGCATCAGATTAAAATAACTCTCTCATATTTTGGAGGGAAAGAAATGAAATGATCAGCCTTCATTTTCTTGGAATAAATTTTCAGTGGTATGGGCAGATAATAAGTTTTTAGTTTCTGCAAGCAATTCCAAAAACACCAAAGCAGTGCAAGTCAAATCGTCCAAAGCACGACCTCTTTCTACACAATTGCAGGAACCAATTTTATTAAGCTTTAACAATGCTTTTCGTTGTTTACAAAAAAACAACTTCTTCAGGGAAATAATTTTTTTTAACTCACTGGGGTTTTCCATAGCTTAAAAATGAGTCAGCCACTCATATTACTGTTTTTAAACATGTGATAGGAAGGAGGGGAATTTAAACCCCAGTGTTTTAAAATGTTTTTATCTGAAGAAGTTGTTTTTTGTAAACAACGAAAAGCATTGTTAAAGCTTAATAAAATGGGTTCCTGCATCGCTGTGGAAAGAGGTCATGCTTTGGACAATTTGACTTGCACTGCTTTGGCATTTTTGGAATTGCTTGCAGTGTTTACATTTTTACAAGTCTGAGTTTTTAGTTTCTGGTATACAGACAGTAGATGTAGTCGAAATTCACCATATAAACCCATATTCCTACAATCAAGTCTAGTAGCTCGATGAAGTAGTTAAGAAACATTATGCACACTATAACTCACTCAAAAGTTTCTTAAAAAGGAAAAATATACTAAAGAATTTGAAATTCAGCAACAAAAAATACAAACAATATGATAAAGCTGTTAATGATGCAGCTTCCCTTTAATCCAACATGATAAACAAGAAGTAAAAAAGTGCACTCAATGTAAACACTTCGGGTGCAGTCTGCCTTATAAGCATGCTTTCAGAGATGTGAAATTTGGGTACAGTCTGCTGGATCCAATTCAACATGTTATCTCAGATTGTTAACAGACTTTACATGAAAACTTATACCCAGCAGTAACAGTAAAAAAATGTGCAGGTTTGTCGAAACCTGAACATATAAAAGTGCCGGACTCTTCTAGCACATACAGCATTAAGATAACTGATTAGGTGGGATGTCCTGATATCACTACTTTAGATAACGAAATACTAGGCAGACTGACAAAGGTGAGCATCCCCAAATCACATGGTGATGATGTGGTGATGACATCCGATTCTTATCATGAGCAAACTTGCATTTCTTGCTCTCATGGCACAATGGGCATGACAGTTAAGAAAAGAATTAGAATTATTAGCAATACTGTGATGGCATTTATTTCATACAATTATGTTGCCTTCAGATGCATCTAATTTATCTATTTCCAAACAAAATTGTTAGTCCTGAGGGTCTCTATGCTTAAGTCTCCAAACAGAAGCACACATGACCTCAGCAAGAAACATATTACTGTGTCTGCTCTAGATGTTTTAAACTATCATATGTAAAATATATGATACCAAAATTGCTTCATGAAAGAATGCTTTACAATCTTATCTTAGTCCATGCAAAAATCAATGACCTGAGGTCAGCATCATTTAACTGCATGAAGAATACCAGTCTGGAGTAAAATGAAATGCTTGAAGAAGCTTCTAATTAGATGCATACTAAATGAAATAACACCATCTGCATGCTGGAATTACTATTTGCCAAAAACCCACATTTTCAATAGTCGGTTAAGGCAACTTTATGCAGTATACAACAATCTTCTTTACTACTGGGCAGACTGTAGATATGATAATTGCACAATTTTCAAAGACTAGCTTCATCTTTGTCAATATGGGACATTTTTTGTATTAGAGAAAATTAAGGAATATCTGAAAACGTTTTGGACAATTCAGCACATCAAGCTCTAGCAACCGAGCATACAAAAGCTCTACAATAACTTTGGAGTGTTTTTATTGTTATTGTAATGAACAAAGTATGGGCAACATGTTTGATGAATTGGACTGTATAGTGACTTAACATAACTGGGTGGCCATGGTGGTGCAGGGGTCAGCGTTGCTGCCCCACAGCAAGAGGTTCTCCAGTTCGATCCTTCGCTGGGGTGCCTTCTGTGCGGAGTTTGCATGTCCTCCCTGTGGTCGTGTGGGTTTCCTCCGGGTGCTCTGGTTTCCTCCCACATCGCAAAGACATGCTGCAGGTGGATTGGATACTCTAAATTGGACCTAGGCGTGAGTGCATGCTTGTGTGTGCCTTCTGTGGAAGATTGGGTGCCGGGCTGGCATGTCTACACCATAAAACTCCACCGCCAATCATGAGCAGACAGGTGATCTGCTGTGGCAACCCCTAACTAGGAAAAGCCAAAAGAAGAAGTGACTTAACATAACTACACAATAATAGCAACTGTGGAATCTTGGAACACATCCACACTGCAAATTCCAAATTATACAAAATATTAATGTTTCAGAGCAAACTCCAAGGGTGGGGTAGGGATAATATGGATTTAATATTCCATCTTCATAAGTGAATTCAATTGACTGGATGGAATGTATAATCATTCAGTTTTTGATCTATTTTCAAGTAAATCCTTTAGAATTGTTCATTGTTATTGCAATCTTGGTATGGATGCATTTAAGTTGTGATTTAAACAGGTGAGGTAATCCCAATGTTTATCCATGAAAACATTATACTAATGAACAGCTTCCATTATCCTGGTGTTTCATGGGAAAATCTTTCTAAAAACGTTACTAAAGAAAGAAAATTTGTTGATATCATATTGCAATTAGGAAAGACCCAACATGTCACTCAAGATGCCAGAGGGATCAATATTTTTGATCTGGATATGACCAATTACTCTGATATTTTTGAATACTTAATGCTTGGGACACCCCTTGGACTTTCAGATCAGAACTCATTGACATTGATGTTAAAAATACTGACTCCTGTACTAAGAGTTCATAAAAAATCAATTTTAAAAGAGTCAATAGTGGGATCTAGATTGGCATTCATGTTTATTGAACCACAAAGTAATTTTTGAATAAAATACTTTGCATAATTTACTTCTTAATATCATTGAATACACTGTTACTTGTATGCATGATTCACATAAAAATGTATTTCCTCCATGTTAGAATTTAGATCTTCATAACCTGTATAAGGAAAAACAAAAGCAATACAAGGTTTACAAGAAACACCCATCAATAACAACAAAGATAATTTTTAATAACATCAATAAATCATTTAAGAGGAAATTAGAATAAAGAAAATATGTTTTGAAAACTAACTTGTGTTGTGTGAACATTACACCTAGTTGACTGTCACTGCTGTAGTAACATCCCAACCCCATGTGCAAAAATGGGTAAAAGATGTTGTAGATATATGATGGATGGATGGATGGATGGATGGATGGATGGATGGATGGATGGATGGATGAATTAACAATATCAGTACTTATCAGCTAGTATACTCTTCAGTCTGAATGCAGTGCAATAAATTATCCTTTGAAGAGAGCACATCTGCTCAAAAATACACTACAACACACTTTACTGCTTGATCTGGTTTGATCAATTATCAACTAGCACTGCAATTCCTGACAGTTCAACTACTATATCTCAGGAGATAATAAAAAGAGCTTTTAGTAAAATAAAGAATTTGATTTGGATGAAGCCTGATTCAATTCCCACATACAGTTACTAACAGTTAAAAATCACTTACTGCCAATGTTATAAGCAATATTTAACAAGCTGTTGCAAACAGATACTGTTTTTCTCAGCTTGTAGGAAACATCTACCACAATAAGAATATATAAAAAAAAGTACAGAAAGTGATGCTAACAACTGTTGACCTATTAGTCTCACTTCCATTATGAACAAATGCTTTGAAAGTTTCATTACTGAAATACTGGGGACATAAAACATATATCACAAATTTAGACTTAGATCAGCATGGTTTTATAATTGACAGATCTACATTGACAAGTTGAAATTTTTAAGATCAAATTACAAAGGCGCTGGATTTAGATCTGTCACATGGAATACATTTTTATATTTTGCCAAGGCATTTGACTACCTTCCTCACTATATTATCTTCTAAAGCCTTACCAAGGCTAAGATAAATACATTCCTGGTCAAATGGAGTATGGTATAGTTAACTGATAGTTCCCAATGTGCAACCATATGATGCAGAAGCTCCAATTTTCTCCCTGACTGTCTTAAGGTTCCCCAAGGATTCCTTCTTGGACAGTCATTATCTCATATTATATTTGTCAACATTCCTTGATCTAAGACATAGGTTCAGAGGTTAGTACTAGGCCATCTGCCTTTGTAAGCCATTTTAAGCCTTGCTAAATTTCTCATCTCAATGATAAGACTTGGACCTTGGGTTTTCTGCTTATGAGGTAAATACGTTAACCATTATGTCATCCCCCAAACACCTTTGGATAAATATGCAGGCAATTGTAAGACAGGGTTCATTGCTCAAAACTGATACTGATACTGATACTGAACATTTAAATTCTTATATGAAACTGGTCAGTGATTCGGCATACAACATAAATATATATTTAGTTTTATTTCTATAAATGTTTTAGTTGTGACAAGTGTAATTAAGTATTTTGCAAAGGCTGCAGTTCATTCATCTGTGGAAGTAACAGAACATTAACTAAAGAAATTAATCCAATATTAAGACCTATGAATAACCATGGACACTACTTTTTCACTTGACATATATGCTCAACTAAGTAATAAAGCTATGGGTCAAATGGGATACATGTTTAAAAATCTTGGCATAAGAAATTAGGTGTGTCTTCTGATACTATAAAACACATATCAGTCCAGTTTTAGAGTAAAACAACTTTTTTTGTATATAAATGCAGGTCAGTTGAATTATCTTGAGAGAAGACAAAGAAAATTCACCAAGAAAATGTGGGTCTATATTAAAATCGCAAAAGGTCACTTTCACAAATACAAAATGATTGACACATAAATGTTGAACTCCAGATACAGGACGAGAAACATGAAAATCACAATGTCAAATGTATTCCTGGAAGCAACAGCGCCACACAAGTAAGGAAAACCCAATGTAACAAACCAAAAACAAAACACTATTTAAAACATTTTTGCAGGGGGGCAAGCCCCCCTGCACCCCCCACAGCCCCCCTACTTAAATATATCAACTCTGAGACTGCCCTACAGTGGGGAAAAGGATTAATTTCCTCATCCCCACAATCATCCTGCTGGCCAAAAAAAGGTCATTCAACATTTCGGATTCGCTTTATTCGCTCTTCGCTGTATTTGGTGTTCGACACTTACGTGTCGATCAATTTGTATTCGCGAAACTGAGCTTTCGCAATTTTAATATAGATCCAAAAATTTTACTTCACAGAAAGATTACAGTTAAAATAATAGATGCAAATACCTCAATTTATTTGCTATTCCTTATTGATATATCTGTGGTAAGTTAATTTTTGCATACAAAGTATTTTATAACTCTAGCCTGCAAGCTATCTTGGACATAAAACCTTACAACTGTAGTTTAAAACCAACACATCAGGCTATGAAGTTTAATTTAGGTACTGAGGCAAAATGATGATACCCTTATTTAACTCATATTGTTGATATTATAGAATAAAATGTCACTACATATTTCAGACTGTAAGAACTTAAAATCCTTTAAGAGACAAATGAATTCTTGGGCTGGAAACACAGTATTCATTCCAGAAATGTTGGAGTCAGCATTACTAGCTGTCCATGCAGCCTTAAGGCTGGTACACAATTTATGAGCTAAAAATGTAGTGGTTAGAGTTACCACCTTTTCAAATGACCAAAGTGGGGCATTTTTTGTAGAAACGTGAGATTTTGCAGGACAAAACATACGCACCACCAGTGCAGAGGACAGAGCGTCACATTTTTTCCAAAATACAAGCTTCTTACTGTAACATTCTAGTTGCTTATTCTATTTCTTACAATATTTAGATGTTTCAGATACAAAATAACTGTTTTATGCAACTATTAAAGAAAACTTAGGGAATATTTTTTTGTCCTAAAATCTCAGGACATTTGCCATTTTTTTAGTTTTTTTCACAGGACGCAACTGCCCAAAGAGGAACTGTCCCTCAAAAGGAGGGATACGTGGTAACCCTAGTAATGGTATCAATTCAAATACAAAATTGTACACATCATATTTTGTAGTAATACACTACATGAAAAAGGACATGTAACTTGTTTTAACATACATCCATAATTTTGCAGCTCTGGTGGTGTAGAGGAAAAAAGCCTTGACTACAACTCAGGTGACCCAGGGCTTTATTAGTGTCTTGTGTGAGTAATCAAGTGGCAGAGAGGAATAGCTGCAGCCAGCCGGGGTGTGTGGATGTTCATTTCTATGGGCATTTATGAGGAGGATTCCTGGTAGAGCCTGGGGACAGCAAAAAGTAAGCTTGCTAAAAGAAAGTGATAGAGTGGAGACATGGCTGAGCTGATGCAGAGGTTGGGTGACATACCAATCATCTCCACTGCATGCCTACTCCTCAGGCATACCATTGGGATCATTTTGGGGGTCAGTTGGGTCACAGGTAAGGGACCCCCCTTGGTTGGAAGCTCAGACATGCAGATCCCCTGGTTTCCTCATTCTATGAATGGCCCCAGTATACTAGATGAAGTCCAGAGTGGCAAGGAAGACAGCTGGTAGATCCAGCATGGCCAGGTGGCAGGGACCCTGGTGAGGAAAATGAAGGACAAAAGGAAATAAAAAAAATAGTGCAAAAAAATACTTCCATAATTTGCAGGTGTGCATTCATATGTCTGTCTATTATAACAGTATGGGACACAAAAATGTTTAATCAGTACCTGCTTCTGTACCCATAACAGTGTAGAGAATGTCATGCACTATACAAAAGCCTTAAGAATAGTAATTCTAGTATCACGTGAGGCAGTGGATGTGTCAACAAATCATCATTCTGTAAATTCCCATCTGTATTTATATTTAATAGCAATCACATCTGTTTTCTGTTCCGTTGGACTTTAATGTTCCCAGATGAATAAAATATATATTCTCCAAAGGATTTTATTCCTTAAATTAGTCATAGGTGACTCTGTTGTGAGACACACAGATGTCCATCTCACCAGGCTTGATATGGAAAAGGACTTGGTTAGCTGTCTTTCCGGTGCCAGGTCTACCACATCACGGACCCACTCATTTCTCTCAACAACATGTACTGTTCTCACTCTATCATAACCCATGTTGGTGTGAACAAGTTGAGATGTACCTCATTGGACTATATGAAGAGAAAAAGGACTGAGCTCTTGGATTATATGTCTCATGCAGGTATGTCCCTAGCCTTAAGCAGCATATTCACCTCGCCTATGATGATGCATACAAACAAAAAATGATTGACTTTAACAATTGGCTACATTTTTGTTGTCATTCTAAGGGAATCCAGTATCTGTCAGCCTGGGATGATGTGGTGGACAGACCTCAATACTTTGCCAGAGGTGGTCTTCATCTGTCACCCCTAGTATTTTGGTTACTGGCTAAGGCTCTTGCATCCCCCATAGTGCTTTTTTAGGCAATAACACAAGAACAAAATTCCCAACATAAAATACCCTCTAAAAACAGCCTCAAGGTTATGCTGATAAATGCTAGGAGTCTAAACCTCAAACTGCACTCACTGAAAGCAGCATTGACCTTAGATGATGCTGACATTTGTGCAATCACAGAGACCTGGTTTAAAACTGCGGAGTGCACCTAAGCCATAACAGATCACATTTTCTTCCACATCTTCAGACCACAAACTGAAGATGTGAGAACTAAAGGAGGTGATGTATCATTATTTATTAAAAATAAATACGTCTCAGAGGAAGAGGTTCTCCGGTTCGATTCTTGCTTGGGGTGCCTTCGGTGTGGAGTCTGCATGTCCTCCCTGTGGTCGCGTGGGTTTCCTCCGGGTACTCCGGTTTCCTCCCACATCCCAAAGACATACATTAGGTGGATTGGATACTCTAAATTGGCCCTAAGGTGTGTGTGTGTGTGTGTGTGTGTGTGTGTGTGTGTGTGCATGCCTTCTGTGGAAGGTTGGGTGCTGGGCTGGCAACTCGACACCATAAAACTCCACTGCCAATCATGAGCAGACAGATGATCTGCTGTGGTGACCCCTAACCGGGAAAAGCTGAAAGAAGAAGAAGAAGAAATATACCTCTAGATTTGTTATACAGCACGATTCCCTGGAATTACTGCAGGTGCAATTGACTGTTGGCATAATCTCTGTTCAAGTCATTGCCAGCTATAGGACCTCATCCATGATTCAGGACATCCACTCAGCCTACATGGGTCTACTTGAGTCAATCAAGATACTACCAAACAACCTATTTTTGGGCAGTTTTAATTATCGTTCCATTGACTGTGTAAATTACATGTGTTTTAAATCACTTGCCCAAAGGTTCCTGGATTTTGTCAACTCCATTGCTCTGGATCAGCTGTTTGATACCACCACAAGGGCATCAAATATCCTGGATCTAGTGCTCACCAACATGGGGGACCGCTGCACAACCCCAGTTTACTGCCCTCCATGCTGAGGTCTTTCCACAAATCAATCCTGTTAAAAGTAACTATAACACCAACCACCCACCCCCCTCCCCATCAGCAACCAGAAAAAAACTTTTCCAAGGCCAATTACAACCGCTTACAAGACAGCATAAATAGCTTCTTAGCCCCTCCCCCCACAGATGGAATAGACACCTATGCTGGGCAATAATCCAGTGCTTTATAGAAATATCTATGCAATTGTATTGACTCTGCTGTACCTGAAAGGACCAAAGTAAGATCTTCAAAGAAGAACAAACCTGCCTGGTGGACATCTGCCATTAACAGGCTATACAATAAAAGAAAGACATTTTCCAAGAATAGGAAGCAAAGGCCCCAAAACTGGAAACACTCCCTACTCAACTTAAACAAGCAAATAAGACTCCTTGTAAAGTTCTCCAGAGCTAACTATAAGTCCTAATTAGCTTTCCAAACTAAGGACAACCATAAGGCATTCTAAATTTTCATCTGTAACCTCAAAAAGTCCCAGATTTTCACCAAACATGTCGTTCATGGTATTACTTATACAAAACCTATACTGACAAGTGGGTTGCGAACTGGCTCAGAGATAGAACTCATAGTTACAATCCTCTAGCAGACCTGTAACCAGTGGTGTCCCACAAGGCTTGGCTCTGGGACACCTATTTTTCAGAATCTACTTTTCCAAAGTCCAGGCAAAACCTAAAGGTATATGGCTGACAAAGTTTGCTGAATATTGCAAATTGGAAGCAGTCATTGAGTCCCCAAATGATGTCAACATCCTACAAGAGGAACTTACACAGACTAATGACTAGTGCCAAAGTCATGGTCTTAAACTAAATGCAAAAAAATGCATCATCATCCCCTTCAGCAAGAATGATGTTCCTTCAAACTACCACATCAACAGCAATAACCTAAGCAGTGGTGAGAGATCTGGGCACACAGGTTGACAGCAACTTTACCTTTGATCACCATGTCGCCACGGTGACAAGAAAGGCATTTTATACTGCTCATCTCATAAGTAATAGTATTGCTTCCAGCAAAAAAGAGGTTATAACCCCCTATACTCTTCCCTCATCAGACCAATAATAGAATACAATGATCCCTTTTGGTATGTACCTTTGCAAGCACCTGCAGCGATTGGAGAGACCACAACGGTTCCTTACTAAGAAAATTCAGGGCCTTCAGCATCTGTTATATGTGGACAGACTGAAAACTGTGTCACTTTACTCTGTGATGTATAGACTGTTCAGAGGCAATCTGTGCCTTGTATATAAGGCAATCTATGACCCTGCTTTAATGGAAATGCTGCACATTTGCAAGTCAAATAGCACACATGTCACTCATTCTAAGGACTTTAATCTGGTATGCAACATCAACCAAATATGCTGGAAAGATAGATTTATCTCCCAGAGGTTGCCTCACCTTTGGAACAGGCTTCCAATTCATGTTAAGCAGAGCCCCCTCATTGACCCTATTTAAGAATAATTTTGATGATTCAATGGGTAACCAGAAATTCTCCCTGGGAGTTCCACTTGGATCCCTTTTGGACAAGGACAATAGGTGTTGATTTTAGGGTTTGCTTTAAATAGACACTGCCGGGAATAAGGGTTTAATTTGGCTAGGCTTGTAAGGGCCCCAGGGCCATTAGCCTAGTAACCTCTTATGATCCAATGATTGAGATCATTCTTTTATCATTTTTGATACTGAACACTGGATGCAACACATTTCTTCTTTGAATGGAAAAAAAAATAACTTCAATTTCTTTATTTATTGATGATTTGTTTTGCTTAGGGTAATCCTGCCTTTCTATGTTTTTCATTAATTGCATTTCGACATCAGAGCCAGTACAATTGTTAAATTTTTTTCATTTTTTTATTCAGTATTACCCAAGTAATCTGTAGTTCTATTTCTAATAAATGTTTATGCTTCTACAATCAGAATACTATCAGTTCAATGGATTTACTAGGATTACTCAAATCTCACTTAAAGATGACATGAAAAAACTGTAATTAAAGCAACAATTAACACCACTTTTAATCTTACATCTAAATCATTGTGTTGAATGTATCATCATATACTGCATATCATTGTCTGCAGTGGGGCAAGCCTGTGACAAGAAAGCCTGCCAATATATCCCACATATCCCTGATCACTAGATACACCAACTTTGAGATTTTACAAGCTATATCTTGTACAAGGACTTTGTAATTATCACTTACTAGCATTTGTGGTTTGTTTTCACTTGAGTATCGCTACAGATATATTAATGGGACTTCTCATATACATGACTCATTGACAACATTTCCTTTACTATCTCAAGTGAATCTGTAAATGGTCTTGGCCTGTATACCTGATGCATTCTTCTGTGGGAGCATGTCTCTTAGAACACCATATTGACTGGCATCCTTTTACAACAGAGACTAATTATTCATATCACAGTTCCATAATTCATGAGACCAGTTTTTTTTTTTTTTTAATCAACTCGTAATTCTTTTTCTTTAATCATTTCATTTGTGTCTTTCTAATCCATCCAATTGTGAGGCTTGTATTTCTTTACAACAATGGTCTCACTACTCAAACATTAATTTGCCCATTAATGTTTCTGCATAACACATAGGCTCTCCATTCTTAAATTCATGTTTAGGTCTCAGAGATGCAGGTACTTTTCTAGGAACAAGTAATATAGTCACTGCATCAGGCTTTGTGTGTGTGTGTGTGTGTGTGTGTGTGTGTGTGTGTGTGTGTGTGTGTGTGTGTGTGTGTGTATATATTAGTCTCTAGTAAAGCTTCCCAAGGCTGTGAATATTAGTCATGCACTATAGCACTGCTTTGGTTTTGCAGAGTATTTGTAATGCCTTTGTGAATAAGTGACTGATTCTCTGTTCATGTCATCTTTGATTTATACTTTGTTTGCTTTACAATTTTTAACTTCTCACAATACACACAGCCAATAAACACAGCCAAAAATAAAAGAATGTTTAAGTTCCTAAGTGCAACTAGAGTTATAAAAGTGATTTTCCCGTGTTGGCAGTTCTTGCTTCTATAGCACCCCCTCATGGTCAAAAAAGATTATCAGTTGTAAGACAGAAGAGTGAATTTTCCACTGTCACCCTTCTGTAGGTCCTAAGCTCCTAGAATGCATTTGGCTATTAACGTAAAAATGGAATTTGAACCCCTTAAAGAGTATGATAGAATTTTGGAGGAGTTCCATTCTAAGAAACTGTGTTACCATTGATCTTTCTATAAAGCTTGTTTGAGAA